>NW_017671382.1:241929-284743 GCF_001879085.1 Nicotiana attenuata
TGGTAAGGAGGAAATGTGGCCGTTGATCATTTTGATCAACGGCCTGGATCAAAAGGGAGCCGGGCGGGTAAAAATAAACGGGCCGTGGGTCGGGTTAATTAAGAAATTGGGTAGGGAATTTTGGGTCTGATTTGGGCTTAAGATTGAGGTTAATTTCGGGCTAAAATTGAAATGCAAAGGGCTAACTCTTAAATAGCCACTTTTCCCTTGTTTTAATTTATAAAAAAAAATAGCTAAATAATTTCTGGAAATAAATCAAATGTGATAAAATGATTAATGATACATAATCATCAAAATATAATTACAATTGAATCTTTAAAGAGGCTAGTATTGCAATTATATGCAATTTGGTTTTAAAAATACCAAATGAATTTTTAAAAAATATGCAAAAATCATGTTAGCTATGTTTTGATGTAAATATGAGNATGTAAATGACGGTATTTCAGCCGACCGAAAACATAGGTATAGATGATGGTGGAAATTCTAAATATGATCTGGCGATCTTTCAGCCGATGTAGAATTTAAATAAAGTTTGGCGATATTTCAGCCAATACAAAAAAAAATTGTAAATGGCGATATTTCAGCCGATTGCAGGACGTAAGTAAAAGGTGGCGATATTTCAGCCATGCAAGAGAAATAAAGTGGCGATATTTCAGCCATGCAGGAAAGATGAGGTGGCGATATTTCAGCCATGCAAGTGGAGGTAGAGTTTAACCTCGGAAGGCAGAAAGATAGCCTTATGCGGGTAATGCAGGATGGAGACAACGCTTAGTCTCGGAAGGCAGAAAGGTAGCCTTATGCAATGCAAGAAATGCAAATGGAGACAACGCTTAGTCTCGGAAGGCATAAAGGTAGCCTTATGCAATGCAGGAAATGCAGATGGAGACAACACTTAGTCTCGGAAGGCAGAAAGGTAGCCTTATGCAATGCAGGAAATGCAGATAGAGACAATGCTTAGTCTCGGAAGGCACAAAGGTAGCCTTATGCAATGCAGGAAATGCAGATGGAGACAACGTTTAGTCTCGGAAGGCAGAAAAGTAGCCTTATGCAATGCAGGAAATGCAGATGGAGACAACGCTTAGTCTCGGAAGGCAGAAAAGTAGCCTTATACAATAAGATAAAAACGAATAGTAAAAAGAAATTCTTAGCTGATAGCTGATCGTGATATTGCGGCTGCTGGGGCCATTGCGTGCGGATAACAAATGCGAATAGGCGCGACGGTTCAATGCGATTGCGTAACATGTTTGGTAACTTTGTGACTTAGGTGCTTGCATCCAAAGAAAATCGTGAGTTTTGTAAAGGGGAAGGGTTAGTTTGCTCTTTCGTGGCTTCCGTCCTCGTGCATCATTGGGGTAGTGTCGCTAAACAGCAGCTATCATAGTTATGCATGATTTAACAAATATAACGTAAGTAGAAAATGGTTTTGTTTAAATGAACCAACGACTGCGACGTGGTTCAAAGTATTACAACCTTTCTTGTTCCGGAATTTTGAGGGTCCTCCTCAAAATTCTGCCCCAGTTTACTGGGCTGGCACTTCTGACGGCTACGCTGAACGGATGAAAAATCAACTTCGGAATTTTGAGGGACCTCCTTAAAATTCTGCCCCAGTTCACTGGGCTGACATCCCTGGCGATGAGCGGCTGAATACTAACTTCGGAATTTTGAGGGCCCTCCTCAAAATTCTGCCCCAGTTCCAATAATAGGGGCACATGAAATTTTATTACATTGTGACCGAACCCATAGGGCTGCCTACGTATCCCCTCTTAAACGGGAATCAGGTCAGGCGTAGTTCAAATTACATCATAAAGGAAATCGTAAGTGGTTACACATAGTATCATTTCACTACGTCTGAATTGATTGGCTTCGGCCAGACTTCTCCGTCCATTTCTGCAAGGATAAGGGCTCCTCCAGTTAGAACCCGGTGAACCATGTACAGTCCTTGCCAGTTGGGAGAGAATTTCCCCCTGGCTTCATCTTGATGCGGGAATATCTTCTTCAATACCAGCTGCCCCGGTGTAAACTTCCTTGGCTTGACTCTTTTGTTGAAGGCTCTGGACATTCTGTTCTGATACAACTGACCGTGGCAAACTGCATCCATCCTTTTCCCATCTATAAGGGCTAACTGCTCGTAGCCACCTTTTACCCATTCTGCGTCGTCCAACTCTGCTTCTTGTATGTTCCTTAACGAGGGAATCTCTACCTCGGCGGGGATGACTGCCTCTGTACCATAGACCAGCATGCAGGGAGTTGCTCCGGTCGATGTGCGGACTGTGGTGCGGTATCCCAGTAAAGCGAATGATAACTTCTCATGCCATTGTTTGTGACTTTCGACCATCTTCCTTAGTATCCTCTTGATATTCTTGTTGGTTTGGCAAGGGGAACTCATCTTTGGGACTGGCCCGGTTGAGATCCCGATAGTCGGCACAGATTCTAACCTTCCCGTCCTTCTTTGTTACCGGCACGATGTTGGCTAACCATGTCGGATACTCTACCGCCTTGAGAACCTTAGCTTTGACTTGCTTAGTAACCTCTTCTTTGATTTTCAAACTCATGTCGGGCTTGAATTTCCTGAGCTTCTGCTTTAGCGGCGGACAGGCTGGATCTGTTGGCAGTTTGTGAGCTACAATGGCCGTGCTGAGACCAGTCATATCATCATACGACCAGGCGACTATGTCCTCATATTCTTTTAAAAATTCCGTATACTTTTCCCTTTCTGATGGTGACAAGTGAACACTAATGCGAGTTTCTTTGACGTTCTCTGTATCTCCCAAATTAATGACCTCAGTTTCTTCCAGGTTGGACTTAGGTCTATTCTCAAAATTCTCAACCTCTCTGACGACCTCTTCAGGTATTTCATCTTCTTCTGAGTCTATGTCCTTTTGTTGCGTTGTTTCGTTGCAAGTCACAGTCGTTGGTTCATCGTCAAGATAAGTAATAGTAATGTTGTATAAAATAGAGTAAATTATAGAGAAAATAATAAGCGAGATATATATGATAAACTGAAATGCTTTGATTAAATTCAAAGTTGTTTGAAACATCGGAGTTCTTTTCGAAATTAAAGACAATGCGAAAAAAAATCAACTAGTAAAGTAAACTAAAAAATGCGATGCATGCTGCTTTTGTTTAGCCTTGCTACCCCGAAACCCTCCGGGCTCTGACGGTCCTAATTGACCAGTTGCTGAGGCGGTCTCCCCTGCTTACAGCTTGTACGGAAGGGCCTTCCTCCCCTTCCTCCTCAAAAAGAACACAGCAGTCCATGTCATCATCCTCCAGGAACAAATTCTTCATGGCTGCCAATGTTTCATCTTCTTCTGACCCATATATAGTATCTGCTGGCTGGAAGGTCTGCTTCAGGCTAGGTATCGGAAACTCCAATGGATAGTAGGGGCCGCGCCATGGTGGCGACCAGTTCTGGAATTCCTTCCAAGTATAACCATACCCTAAGCCAAAGGTAGTTCCATGCTTCTTCAGTTTGATGGGCTTAGTGATCCCCTGAAGATTTTTACCAAGTCCCTTTCCAGGCTCGTACCCGCACCAATTCAGGATACTTTCGATCTTGTTGTCCCACCACTTGTCTTTGTCTATAGCGTTGACCCTTTCGATGTGGTGGTATGTCTCTCCGCCTATTCTCCCTCTACCCCCGATCATTGGGATAGTCTGGCGACTATATATGGGGTTACTACCATTGCCATGAATGATCACCTCTTGGTGGTTCCATTCAAACTTTACCGCCTGATGCAGGGTTGATGCTACGGCTCCGGCAGCGTGGATCCAGGGGCGTCCCAACAGCAAGTTGTAGGATGCCGGGACGTCTATCACTTGGAAGTCGACGTCGAACCATGTTGGCCCCATTTGCAAGCACAGGCTGATTTCTCCAATAGTAGATCTCTGGGATCCATCGAAGGCTTTGACATTGATAGCCCCATCTTTGATCTCATGCAGGCTTTTTCCCAAGGTTCTGAGAGTTATCAGCGGACAGATGTTGAGGCTTGATCCTCCATCAATCAGGACTCTAGTGATGAAATAATCTTCACATTGCACGGTGATGTGCAGTGCTTTGTTGTGGCTCAAACCTTCTGGCTGCAACTCGTCTTCATGGAAGGTTATTTTATGGCTCTCCAACACTTGCCCCACCATATTCACCATTTCACCCCCGGTTATATTGCTGGGCACATAGGCTTCGCTTAGTATCTTCATTAAGGCATTCTTGTGAGCGTCTGAACTCTGTAGAAGAGCTAGGATAGATATCTGTGCTGGTGTTTTGTTCAGCTTCTGAGCGACTGAGTACTCCTTAGCCTGTATTTTCCTCCAAAGATCATCGGGTCCTGTCTCAATGGGACGTCCCGGGGCTTGCTTACCGGATTCGGCTAGGTGCTCTGGGGTGTAGACCCTCCATGTTGTAGTCATTCCTTGTGCGGCAATCATTTCTCCTGTCTTTGTTTTTCCATTCCTCCTAGCTTCGGCAGTGTAATCCCATGGTATGGCATTTGAGTGGAATGGTGTTATGTCAGTCATTGCCACCGGAATAGGCACCATTGGTGGTAACACAGTAACTTCAAAGGGTGTATGTGCCTTTGGAACTCCAAATTCAACCTCGATTGGTCCGGGCGCCTTTGCAGAGGGAGGCGCTTCAAATTCAAGAGGTATAGACATATTTACTTCGTCGTCCCTGGAGGGTTGATTCTGCACAACAATTGGGTTAAGGGTAACCGCTGGTTTCTTTGGTTCATCCCCTTCCGCATTCAAACCTATCGACCCTTTAGGGTCCCAATCATCCTCGATCTCGACCATATGAATGTCTCCACCTTTGTGGTCAGGCAGGGGATTGTTACGAACATTAGGAGCGGGCTCCTTTGCTACAATGAGCTTATTGTCGATCAGGGTCTGAATCTTATTTTTCAATGAACGGCACTCGTCAAGGGTGTGTCCTTTCATGCCGGAGTGATACGTACAGGTCTTGTTGGGGTTGACCCACTAGGAGGGATTTTCTGGAGCTTTGGCTGGATAGGAGTGACGTAACCAGCAGCTTTAAGTCTTTCATATAACTGGTCAATTGGTTCTGCGATGGCTGTGTATTGTCTGGGAGGTTTACGGTCAAAATTTGGTCTGGGTCTCGGAAAATTTTGACGGGTGGGTGGTGATTGATAGTGAGAGGGTTGAGCGTTATAAGCTTGGTAAACAGGTGCTGGTTGAGAGTATCTGGTGAGGTGGGTTGATATGTGAGAGGTGGAGAGGATTGGTAAACGGGAGGTGGATAAGAGGGTGCGGGTGCTTGGTAATTCGGGATGGGCTGATATGTAAGTGGAGGTGATGGGTAAGTGTGGTAGTTTGGTGGTGATTTGGCTCCCTGTGCAACCATCACGGCACTTACATCTTTCTTCTTGGACGCGCCACCAGTTTGTAAAGCCTTATTGGTGGCTTGCAATGCTTCAAGATTTGTAACCATACCATTCTTGATGCCCTCTTCGATTCTTTCTCCGAGTTTGATGATACTAGAGAACTTTTGACCCTCGATCAACATCAACCTCTCGTAATATTGGGGATCCTGAGCCCGGACGAAGAATCTATTCATTTGCTCTTCTTCTAGGGCCGGCCTGACCTTTGCAGCTTCTGACCTCCGACGAGTAGCATACTCGCGGAATGTTTTGGTGGGTTTCTTCTTCAAATTCTGTATGTAGAATACATCTGGTGCGTTCTCTGTATTAAATCGGAATCTATCCATGAAGTCCGATGCCATACCTACCCAACTCGTCCATTTCTTGGGGTCTTGACTGATGTACCAGGATAGTGCATCTCCTTTTAAGCTCCTCATGAAGAGCTTCATACGGATCTTCTCATCTCTTCCGACCCCCACCAACTTATCGCAATAGGTCCTCGGGTGGACTCTGGGATCTCCTGTTCCATCAAACATTTCGAACATGGGAGGTTTGTACCCCTCTGGATGTTCAACATCTGGTTGAATACACAAGTCCTCGTAATTCAATCGTTCAATTCCTTTGTTAAATTCTACGCCCTGAACTCGGCTGGTTAATTTCTTGAGCTCTGCCGCTAAGTTCCAGATGAGGGAGTCCTTTTCATCAGACTCAGGTGCACTTGAGATGGGTTGGGCTTAGTGGGGTGCAGTATCCACGTAAATAGGAGTGTTGTGGAGATGGTTATTTGTGGTATTCAGTGGCTCGGGAATGAGTAGTGGGGTGTTATTTGGAGTATGGCATGTGTTACAGGTATGAGTGGGTTCTATCTGTGGTTGCGGGGTGTTTTGTGGAGGTGCGGGATTTTGGGTGTTGACATCAGGGGCAGTGAGGGAAAATGACAGGTTTGCCAAATTCCGAACCTGATCCAGTTCTTCTTGAAATTTCAACAGCTTTTGTTCCAGTTGTGCAGTAGTTTCCTTAGCAACCGGGCTAACCTGAGGAATCTCAATCTCCTTTCTGGCGCTTGTATCTCCCATTTTGCCTTTGTTTTTGTTCCGGAAAGGACTCGGAGGAGGAGGAGGTGGAGGGCCCTTGGATCTTGTGGAGTATGCTGATGGTGCCAGAATGCACGAACTAACCTTTGGGGAGGGGAATAAAAAAAAAGAAAAAAAAAGGTAACAAGTTAATGCAGGCTCTGAGGAAAAAGTATTGCAGTATTTAAACACATTGGGTGAGATTATAAATCGCGCCCTAATTTTGGTGCCTTGTTGTGCCTGAGGTAGGCCTAGCGACAAATAGCTTTGGAGAACTTATAATGCTAAATGCCTCATTTTATTGATAAAAATAAGACGAATCCAAAACGACTCTAAATAATAGAAAGTAAATGTCACTAGTGGCCATTGGCCTTATTACATCATTAAAGCAAAATAAAGGACTCCTAACTACTTGGTCCCAGAAGGACCTTCCCCTGATTTGGCAGTCTTGTCTCCCTCGAACAGCTCCACCAACTCGCGTAGTCCTAGCAGTAAGTAGACTCGGGCCAAATGTCCGCCCGCATTTCCTTCGGCGTTTTGGCAATCTTCCATCCCCTTAATGAACTTTCCTTCCTGCTCTACTGGACCCCGCTCCAAGTATCCTAGTCGGTTGCTGGCGCTGACAGCCATTTCTTTCCACTCATCGATCAATTTTTTATGGGCTTCTTGTATTTCCCGATGCTCACTTTCACACTCTCGAATTCTCTTGCACTGTTGATTATACTTAACATGTGCATCAGAATGCTCGTCAACAATTCTGTGACCTCAAACGAATCTCGGTTGACCCATGCCATCGTCTTCTAACCAACCCGAATAATGCGGCACGCAACCGGCGTGGTACCTGTCTGGCTCGATGGATTCCTTCCCCAAAACGATTTTGCAATGCCACAAATGCTGAGCTTGGCACCTGTGAGGGCTATCGTCGTCCTGGAAATCAGCCCTGAGGTGACTTGCTTTATCATCCCTTGGTATGATTTGTCTTCTTCTAGCTTGCCTCATGGCTCGGAGAGGAACGTAAGGATAAGTCCCTCTCAAACCAATCAGTATGAGAAATGGTGCATCTCGGGATCGGACAATGAATTCATCCGTAGGGAACCACTCAAACATCCATTGCACCTGGTCTTCTTTCAGATATTCGAACAGTTCTACCCACCCTCTGGCGTCCTCTGGCTGAGCGAACATCTTTGGCATATAATCCATACGCCTCGGCTAGTGGAAGGCGATATGATCATCCCAATCTCTGCGTAGGATCTCCTGTCGGTATTCTCCTTTCTGGAGGTGCTCCATGAGCCAAAGCTGAAGCAATAAGTTGCAACCCTCAAAATGACTGCCTTGTTGTTAACACTTGTTCAAGGCGCGGTATATCTCGGCGACGATCATGGGCACTATGCTGAAAGTTTGCCCACCAATTCCTTCCACAAATTTTTGGTTACCATGGCTAGTCTGGTGTGGATCCTAGCCTTCTTCATAGGGAACACGATCATCCCCAAAAATCAAAACATGAAAACAAAGACCCTTCTATGGATATGCCCCGATGAGGTGATAACAAATTCGTCTGAATAGGTGCGGTATGACTTGCTATGGCCGTACCTTTCGTATAGATAGTAAAACGGGATGTAAGAGTCTTTCAAACAGGTTAAGTTTGGGTTTTTCTTCAACCCCATCATTTTAAGGAAACCCCTTCCTTTGCGATTTTCTGGCATAAGCAAACCCGGAGTCTCCCAAGGAATTCCAGCTAGACCCCCTATCTCTTCAAGTAAAGGAGTCATCTCTAGATCACCAAAGCAGAACACAGATTTGTCACTATTCCAGAAAAATGTTGCAGCCTCTATGATTCTGTTGTTAGGTTGAATCTCTAGGAGAGAAGGCAGATTCCCTAGGTACTTGCGGACGAGTGTTTGATCACTAGAATGGAGGTCGTTCCACCAATTCAGTAGCCTTGGATGAATGTTGGTTACCATGCCAAATTTGGGAATCTCGTGCCTCATTTTCTGCAAAACAGAGTATTAGGCCCTTACCCCCACCAGACTCGACTATTTAAATCAATAACTAGCATAGCAAAGCACTTAAGTTCTCCAAATAAATGCACAGAACGTGGAGGTGTCCGTTTGGGTTTCAAGGAAACCCGGTGGACTTTGGACAAGGCTATCTTAATGAGTCATTATGTGGACAACATAACTGACTCGGCTAGGTTTGACCATGATGCATGTACGGTTTAACGAAGTAAGGTTTCTATCTTGAAGTGCTAGACTGGTACCCTTGAGCGGACAACTCAAGAGGGAAAGGCACGGAACCGTCGACTACACCGTTGATCGACTGGTTTTACCGCAAATATGCCTTTGCCAAATTAATGGGTTGGTAGTATTGGAAGTGCGCAACTATTTATTATATGCGTTGCTATAGTATTTGTTTGGCACGAGTGGAATATGATGTTGAAGATGCAGTTTACAAGGATGAAACAAATTACAACAGTATTGATGGAAAAGCAATAAATGAAAGTAATTAAAGAAAAAGAAACAAAAGAAACAAGTTAGTTTCAAATAAAGACATTAAACAAAAGCAATAAAGGAAAGCAATAAAGTCACGTATAGCATGCAATGGTAAAAGCCTAAAGAAGTCCCCAGCAGAGTCGCCATGCTGTCGACGCCCCCTTTTTTTCCTCGCGGAATCGGGTTCACGACATTTGGGAAGACAACTCTTTTCCCACTTTGGGAATTGGGTTTTTTGAGAGTTTGGAGAGTCGCCACCTAATGATTATAGTGCATTAGGACACTTTTAGAAGAATTAATGATGCAGACCAAAGTTTTGGGTAAGGGCTTGAAATTATCTCGAGGGGAAGGTGTTAGGCACCCCTCAAGATCCACTAGTATGGTTCCCGGCCATGCTACAATTGTGACTTTAGATGTAAATGTAAATAAACAAGTACAAGAAGCACAAGAGGTTAAAAGAAGTGCTGAATTTTAAAGGACCAATTTTTGTTAAACGTGCAAGTAGAGGAAAAGTTCAAGTACTTATTGCAAATAATCCGAAAGATCATGCGAGAAGCAGAAATTGAAAATGCAATAGCTTTAAAGATTAAGAAAATTTTGTTAAACTAATAAAGAAGGAGAAAGGGGTCCTAGGTTTATACATTACATGGATCATTCGCACAACACTGGTACTTAGTTGTACGCGGAGTGTTATCGTGTAATCATCATCTCCATCTACCCTTCCCACCCCGTTATAGGTATTAAAGCGCGGAACGGTATCGTTTACTTATCGCATGCTACTACCCGTCCCAATCCTATTAGTCCCGTGGTATTAGGACTTCTAATCCTAAAGGGGAAGAAAGGGATGGGGGGCCTTTGTGGAGTTTAAAGGATAAAATTCTAGCTCGACATTTAAAACAAGTATCAAGTAAAAGGGGAGGACAAGCAAGCATACAAGGCTCAAATTAACCCCAGAAGTTAAACAATCATTTAGTTTAGCATGCCTTGACAAATACTGATTTGGTCTTAGATTAAATTAAGCAGCGAGCGGACTGGTTCAACACATGTATTTAAACAGAGAGTTTGCATTAGGTAGCTCGGATATAGTTGTCAGGGACTGACCCAATTCATTAGTTAGCCAACCTTTGTTTATGAATTGAAATAAAAACCTAGGCGTAGGATCTATTAATTTCAGAAAAAAGATGCAAAGAGTTACCAGTAGTTTCAGAAAAGACGCAAGTTGATTTTAGAAAAGAGAATTATCAGTTTAAACAAAGAGAAAAGATGCAAACCGATTTTAGAAAAGAGTTACCAGTTGTTTCAGAAAAGATGTAGACTGATTAAAGGGTTTACGAGTTTCGGGGGAGTGCAGATTGGTTATAGGAAAAAGGTTTACCAATTTTAGCGGGTTTCAGAAGTAGAAAATTACCAGTTTTAGTAAAGACACTAGTTCCAGCAATCGATACTGCTTAAGAACGAATGATGCTATTAAAGACGAGGTTTCCTATAGGCATGCTTTCTATACATTTACCGATTTTAACACCCTTTCATGACATTAATAGGAGTCTTATACACATGATGTCTATATGCAAACTTTGTTATTGAGCCTATAAACGGTTTGCCTAATGACATTTGTATATGCAGATATGCAAGAGCCTATAGACATGATCTCTATATGTGTCATTATAGAACATGAATGTTAAATCATATAGACATGCTTTCTAGGTGATTTTGCGGTAAAGTTAAGCGTTAAATCCTATAGGCATGGTCTCTATGTGATTGAATCAGTATTAAAGACCCTACAGGCAGGATTTCTAGTTTGAATAAAAATCCTAACTCATGATTTCTACCCCTTGGATGCAAGAAAAGTAAAGACCCCTCCCACACCCTTTTACTATACTCCCCGAGTTTCATACAAAATTATTACAATCCAATGAATCAAACTGGAAAATAAAAGATACATCAAAAGCTAACAGCTAGATCCGAGTAGCCTAATTCAACCTTAATGTCTAATAACATGCGACTGAGCCACTTCCGGGATCCAGATTTCCAAAGCCTTCTCTTTATCCAAGGTGTTTCAAAGTTCCAAGGAATCTCAGGGATTCCAGGCATTGCTTATACCCAGGATACTATCAGAATTAGAATAGTGCAGTGTGGAAGAGCCAGCTCTCATGCATCCAAGTTCAGAGGGAGCTCAGGGGTCCCAAAGCATGGCTTGCAAGAGAGGGGCAGAACTTATAGCTAAGAGTAAGTGCAAAGTGAAAGGGGAATTGGGGAGCCATGACAGGTGGTGCTCATACCTAGCTACAAAGTAGGCTGGCACACCCCTAACCACTTGTTTGGTTGAACAAGTTAGGAGCAGACCTTTTGAAGGTCAGACCAAAGTCTAGATAGTGATTAGGACACTATCAGACCCCAGTCCAGGGCTCAGACACATAAAAGGAGAAAAGGGAATGGGCATTGATTGAGTTTGGGATTCAAAGAATCCAGTTCACGATCATAGATAGCAAATTGGAGTGCTGTTATGCCCTGAACCATAACTCACATACAAAGGGTAAAGGGTAAGGAGATTCACATAGGAACAATAATGACAACGTTGCAGAAAAACAGTAAAGGAAAGCATAACAGAACTAGGATGTGAAACACATAGTGGAGGAGCAGTATTTAAACTAAGATGGACATACCAGTTGCAAAGTAAGAGAATAGCAGAGTAACCACAGCAAGCAAGCAGCAGAAACAACTCAGGTTTTCAGCAGAACACTTGAAGATTCAAGGAGAGCTTAAAGGGTATTTCAGAAAGCAAAGAGGAGAAGTACACAGAACTGGTCTGTGTATTTGAGAGAAGAAGGGAGTAGAAAGCAGATTGCCTATTATTGCTTGATTGTTACTTGTTGTTACTGCCCTTTTAAAAGGGGAGGGCTGAGCCCTTTATATAGTTTTGAAAACAGGTGAGGAAGGCACAAAGGTATAAACATAGAAACTAATCAAATTAGTATCAATTAGGTAGACAGACTCCTCTAATTAAGGGTCTAGTTCAGACGACTAAGAAGGAAGAGAGAATCAGTTTATTAAGGCTAAATTAAGGTAAAGAAACCATATGGTGCATAAATAAGGTCACATACACAATTGGATATTTAAGGAAAGAGGGCAGAGTAGTAAGAATAAGGTATAAGTTTAAAAATCAGTCAAAGGATCTCGGCTCCAGTTGTAAATAACAAAGAGACTGAGATAATTGAGGAAGTAAATAACTCAAATGTTGGTACAAAATCACAGAAGATACAGGATCAATTATTTAAGGAAAACATCAGTAAGGTAAAAGAGGTTCAATCAAGAGAAATTAGTGACGAATTTCTTAGCCTGATTAAAGGAATTTCGAAAATAAAACTTTGAAAGGGAAGCTTATATATAAGCATGCAGTTCAAAACAAAGAAGAACAATGAGAGTTTTTTCCATAATCATAGGCAAATAAGTTCACAAGTTCGATTACAGACTCGTCATGAGTTTGTAAACCTAGGGTTTCAGAGTGAAACCCTAGTGTCTTTCACTTCAAAGAAAAGAAAACCCCCCAAATCTTAGGGTTTCACATTGAGTCGGAGGTGAGGGAATCGTTCAAAGTCACAGAGATAGGAAGATATGTACAAATAGAAGTAAGAGGAAATTACGAGTTTTAAGACGAAGGTAGGCAAGAGCATGATCAATAGAACTCAGAAACAAAATCAAAGCATGAGCTTAAACACATAAGCAAAAGCGAGTCAATAACCTAGGCTAACATGTGAACAAAAGAGGTAAAAGAATCTCCGTAAAAGATCCAGCAAGAAATACAAGAGCAGGCTTGAACATAACAACGAATAAAACAACAAGCATGAACACACATAAAAAGAGTAAAAGAATCAGAAACATTTAGAAAACCCTAAAAATAGGATTCGAACAGTTTTGAAAAGGGAAAATTGGGAAAAAACTCTAAAATGGCACACACAGCATAGATCTAGCATAGATCTAGACGAATAAGCGAAAAAGGAACCTCGATTAGGCTAGGGTTTCTGAGAACCCGAAAGGACGAGAAGGCTTGGAAGTCTCGAGAATGGTTCTGAGCTAGAGAAGCTGAGATACGCCAGAGCAAAGCCTGAAAAGGCCAAAGAAACTCGAACCGGCCAGGGTCTGGATGAAGACTTCGAGGTCTAGCCTCGAATCTTCAATGAGCAAGCGTGTGAGAGCAGGAGATGGTGGGTAGAGGTTCTCCATGGCTAGATTAGCCATGGATTCTGGAGGTAGGTAGATATTAGGGTTTCAGAGGTTGAGAGGGTTCGAGAGAGATAAGAGGAACCAGAGGCGGCGGATTTGGAGAATGGGGATAGGGTTAGGGTCGTTTGGGAATTAAAATGGTAAGGAGGAAATGTGGCCGTTGATCAGTTTGATCAACGGCCTGGATCAAAGGGAGCCGGGTGGGTAAAAATAAACGGGCCGTGGGTCGGGTTAATTAAGAAATTGGGTAGGGAATTTTGGGTCTGATTTGGGCTTAAGATTGAGGTTAATTTGGGCTAAAATTGAAATGCAAAGGGCTAACTCTTAAATAGTCACTTTACCCTTGTTTTAATTTATAAAAAAAATAGCAAAATAATTTCTGGAAATAAATCAAATGTGATAAAATGATTAATGATACATAATTATCAAATTAAAAATACTTGAGTCAATTTTATAAATATAATTACAATTGAATCTTTAAAGAGGCTAGTATTGCAATTATATGCAATTTGGTTTTAAAAATACCAAATGAATTTTTAAAAAATATGCAAAAATCATGTTAGCTATGTTTTGATGTAAATATGAGAATAAAATAAATCGTTCACCAAAATGGCAAATTCTGGGAATAATTATTGGATTTTATGGTATAAAAATAGGCAATAAATTGGTTTAAAAATTATCAAAAAATATCAAAACTCATGGGTGTGCTTGTATATGCAGAAATATGCTATTTTGGAAGTATTTTGGGTACGAAAAATACATAGGGAAAAATTGGGTATCAACAAACCCATGATGAAACGAACATGATCGAGATAGTACACAAGGATGGGGAGCCCAAGAAGCCTTCAGAGTCCGTCATGATAATCCGGTCTTGTGAGTTT
Organism: Nicotiana attenuata; assembly: GCF_001879085.1. NCBI lineage: Eukaryota > Viridiplantae > Streptophyta > Magnoliopsida > Solanales > Solanaceae > Nicotiana > Nicotiana attenuata. Next base: position 255,969 of record NW_017671382.1, read on the forward strand.
AAGACAATCAAGGGCCCAGTTGTCACAAAAGCAATCTCTTTGATAGCTGAAGGATCAGCAGACAAGTTGAGCATGCCAAATGATAAGCCATCTGTGGTAGTTGAAAAGAGATCCACAAGTGATGTTGAAGCAAAGTAAGAAAAGCCAAAGGTGTTCGTGCTGGGGTAGCAAATAAGCCTATCATAATTATGGAGGGTGCCCGCACAGACCCTATCATTATCAAATCTGTGACCCAGCTGCTAGTCGTCAACACCAAGGCTGTCCCATTGAACTATGAGAGGGTAATAGTGACCTATAAGGGGAAGGAAGTGAAATTAACGAAGCCTGGGGATTAACTCGTTCAGGAAGATGCTTTGCCCCAGAAGAGTTGAGGAAAGTTAAGCCACTCAAAGATAATCCCATTCTAGTAAAGAAGCCAGTCACTGAGTAGGAGGCGGAAGAATTCTTGAGGAAAATGAAAGTGCAAGATTACTCCATCGTAGAACAGTTGAGGAAGACAGCCGCTCAAATTTCTCTTCTATCATTGTTGATACATTCGGATGAGCACCGCCGGGCCCTCATGAAGATCTTGAATGAAGCCCATGTCCCCGACAAGATTACAGTGAATCACTTGGAGAAATTGCCAACAAGATATTCGAGACAAATAGAATCACCTCCTCAGATGATGAGTTGCCTTTGGAAGGTACGGAATGTAATCGGACTCTTTATCTCACAGTGAAATGCGAAGATTCTATGGTCACACGGGTGCCAGTTGACAATGGTTCCAGTGCAAATATTTGCCCGCTCTCCACTCTGCACAAGTTGAACATTGATATTGAAAGGATCCACAAGAACAGTATATGTGTCCGAGGTTTTGACGGAGGGGGAAAAGATTCTGTTGGCGATATCGTGCTCGAACTAACAATAGGACCAGTTGAATTTACCATGGAGTTGCAGGTACTGGATGTCGCCGTCTCTTACAATTTGCTGTTGGGTAGGCCCTGGATACATGTTGCCAAAGCAGTCCCATCTTCTTTGCACCAGATGGTCAACTTCGAGTGGGACAAACAGGAGATCGTCGTGCATAATGAGGAGATGTGTGCTTACAATGATACTTCCGCCCCATTTATTGAGGCCGAAGATGATAAGGGGCCTTGGGTTTACCAAGTTTCCAAAACAGTGCAAGTTGAGAAGGTCCCTTAGGGGGAATGTGTTCCAGGTCCAAAGTTAGCCTCCGCATCTGTCATGGTAGCATCTGAAATGTTGAAGAATGGTTTTGTACCAGGCAAAGGTTTGGGTGCGTCTTTACAAGGTATCGTGCAGCTAGTGTCTCTACCTTAAAATTTGGGTATGTTTGGTCTAGGATTCAAACCCACAGGGGAAGATGTGAAAAGGGCCAAAAGGTCGAAAAAGAAGGCATGGGCACTCCCGAAGCCTATCTCGCGCCTCTCCAGGTCCTTTGTAAAACCAGGGGTCGTGAAGCGCCCAGTGTCAGCAGTCCCAAATCCTGTGGTTGACGTTGATGAAGAATTAATTGAAAGGTTCCAGTGGTTATTTGATGAGGTGAACATGGTGGAAATTGGGGAAGGTTCCAGCAAAGCAGATGTGCAGTTTATTGGGCCAAGAGTAAAGCTTAACAATTGGGATGCTACTCCTCTCCCTACTCGGAAGGAGTTTTGGTAGTTTGCTTTTTTTTCCTTTCTATATGGGTTATTGTAGGGTTGTAATCCAGATTTTTATTTTTCGCTTGTTTTGATGTACAAACCCTTCTATCCTTTATTTTCAATGAAATGCAATTTCCCATTTCCATTACTCCTGATAGTGTCACTTTGTCTTTCTTTGTACAGTTCTTTTTATGCTGGTTTCAATGACATGACATGCATGAGGAATCTTCGGCAAAGTCTTAAAAGCCAATCTAATTCTAAAATAATAATCCAAGAAATAGAGTGTGATGATGAAACAGAATATGATGAAGAAGCAGAATTTGAGGAAATTAGTAAAGAACTAAATCATTTTGAAGAGAAACCCAAGCCTAATTTGAATGAAACTGAAGCAATAAATTTAGGGGATCCAGATAATATCAGGGAAACCAAGATAAGTGTACACTTGGAACCACAAATCAAGGAAGAAATAACCAAAGCATTGTTTGACTATAAAGATATTTTTGCTTGGTCATATGATTACATGCCGGGTTTGAGTACCGACTTGGTAGTTCACAAATTGCCAACTGATCCAGCTTTCCCTCCTGTCAAACAGAAGTTAAGGAAGTTCAAAACTGACATGAGTGTGAAGATCAAAGAGGAAGTCACAAAGCATCTGGATACAAAGGTCATTCGAGTGACGCGATATCCCACTTGGTTAGCTAATGTTGTGCCGGTGCCAAAGAAAGACGGTAAGACCAGAGTGTGTGTTGATTACCGCGATCACAACAAAGCAAGTCCGAAGGATAACTTCCCACTGCCAAATATCCACATTTTTATTGATAACTGTGCCAAGCATGAGATCGGATCTTTTGTGGATTGCGATGCGAGATATCATCAGATCTTAATGGATGAGGAAGATGCGGAAAAGACGGCATTCATCATGCCGTGGGGAACATATTCCTACCAGGTCATGCCATTTGGTTTCAAAAACGCTGGGGCAACTTACATGAGGGCAATGACCACCATATTCCATGACATGATACACAAGGAGATTGAGGTCTACGTAGATGATGTGATCATAAAGTCCAGGAAGCAGTCCGACCACGTCGGAGACTTGAGAATGTTTTTCCAGAGGTTCCGCAGGTACAATTCTTAAGCTTAACCCTGCAAAATGTGCATTTGGTGTTCCGTCTGGGAAACTGTTGGGGTTCATAGTCAGTCGGCGAGGCATTGAGTTGGATCCGACAAAGATCAAAGCTATCCAAGAATTGCCTCCTCCAAGGAATAAGACTGAGGTGATGAGTCTGCTCGGGCGTTTAAACTACATCAGCAGGTTTATTGGTCAACTCACAACAACTTGTAAGCCCATCTTTAAGTTGCTGAAGAAGGATGCTACGGTTAAATGGACTGATGAGTGCCAGGAGGCATTTGATAAGATCAAGGAGTACTTGTCAAACCCACATGTCTTGGTCCCGCCGGAACCCGGGAGACCTTTAATTATCCATCTGACTGTCCTGGATAATTCATTCAGTTGTGTGTTGGGTCAACATGACATCACTGGCAGGAAGGAGCAAGCCATCTATTATCCCAGCAAGAAGTTTACATCCTATGAGGTTAGGTATACTCCCCTTGAAAGGACATGTAGCGCCCTAACTTGGGTGGCACAAAAGTTGAAAAATTATCTGTCATCCTACACTACTTACCTCATTTCTCGCCTGGATCCTCTAAAGTATATCTTTCAGAAGCCTATGCCCACAGGAAGACTTGCAAAGTGGCAGATTTTTCTCAAAGAGTTTGACATTATCTATGTAACTCGGACCGCGATGAAAGCCCAAGCATTGGCCGATCATTTGGCAGAGAACCCGGTGGATTAAGAGTTTGTGCCATTGAGGACTTATTTTCCTGATGAAGAGGTGATGCATATTGAAGAGGTGGAGCAGGATGAAAAGCTAGGTTGGAAACTTTTCTTTGATTGAGCCGCTAACATGAAAAGTGTCGGAATAGGGGCTGTGCTCATTTCCGAAACAAGGCATCACTACCTCGTTACGCCCCAGCTTCACTTTTATTGTACCAACAACATGGCTGAATAAGAGGCATGCATTCAGGGTTTGAGGTTAGCTGTAGATATGGGGGTCCAGGAAGTCTTAGTTTTGGGAGATTTGGATCTGTTGGTACACCAAATTCAAGGAGAATGGGAGACTCGGGATTTAATGCTCATATCGTATCGACAATGTTTGCATGATCTTTGTCAACAGTTCAGATCAGTAGAGTTCAGGAATATTCCTAGGATCCATAATGAGGTCGCCGATGCCTTGGCTACCATAGCATCAATGTTACACCATCCGGATAAGGCTTATGTTGACCCTTTGCATATTCATGTCCGTGATCCGCATGCTTACTGTAATCTGTTTGAGGAGGAACTTGATGGTGAACCATGGTTTCATGATATCCGAGAATACATCAAGATGGGGGTGTATCCGGTACAGGCCGCAGGAGATCAAAAGAGAACAATTCAACGTTTGGCTAGTGGATTTTTCATGAGCGGGGGAATTTTGTACAAAAGAACTCCAAATCTTGGACTGTTGAGATGCATATATGCTAAACAAGCCACGACTATCATGACCGAAGTGCATTTCGGAGTTTGCGGGCCGCATATGAGTGGGTATGTTCTGGAAAAGAAAACTCTTCGAGCAGGTTATTATTGGCTCACCATGGAACGAGATTGCATTAGCTTTGTGCGCAAGTGTCATCAATGCCAAGTACACGGTGATTTGATTCATTCTCCACCGTCTAAGTTGCATACAATGTCCGCACCTTGGCCCTTTGTTGCTTGGGGCATGGATGTCATCGGACCAATTGAGCCAGCAGCATGAAATGGGCACATGTTCATTCTGGTGGCCATCGATTATTTTACTAAGTGGGTTGAAGCTATGACATTCAAATCTGTGACCAAGAAGGCAGTGGTTGACTTTGTTCACTCGAACATCATTTGTCGGTTCGGAATTCCAAAGGTAATCATCACGGACAATGGTGCTAATCTTTATTGCTATTTGATGAAAATGTATGCCAGCAGTTCAAGATTATTCATCAAAATTCAACTCCGTAATGCCCCAAGGCAAATGGAGCGGTTGAGGCGGCCAACAAGAACATAATCAAGATACTTCGAAAGATGGTGCAAGGTTCTAGGCAATGGCATGAAAGTTGCCTTTTGCTTTGCTGGGTTATCGCACTACTCTTCGCACTTCAGTAGGTGCAACTCCTTATTTGTTGGTATATGGTACTAGAGCAGTGATACTCGCGGAGGTTGAGATTCCATCCCTTCGAATTGTTGCTGAAGCAGATATTGATGATGATGAGTGGGTCAAAACCCGATTGGAGCAACTAAGTCTGATTGATGAGAAAAGACTGGCGGCAGTATGTCATGGCCAGTTGTATCAAAAGAGAATGGCAAGAGCATACAACAAGAAGGTGCGTCCCCAGAAATTTGAAGTGGGTCAGCAAGTATTGAAACGCATCCTTCCACATCAGGCTGAAGCAAAAGGCAAGTTGGTCCCAAATTAGCAGGGGCCGTTCGTTGTAACGAGAGTGTTGTCTAATGGTGCTTTTTATTTAACATATATAGAAGGAAAATGTGTAGATATGACTATAAATTCTGATGCAGTCAAAAGATATTATGTATGATTTCTTTGGTTTAAATTGTGTTATTTGTACTTGGCATGTTTTGAAGATTGGAATGATGAAGGCATTTTATTCTACTATCTAAACACTTTATCCTTTGTTACCCCTTTTGAGCCTTATTTATTTTCTTTCATACCCCTCCTTTCAAATCAGAAGCAGAGTTTAGAAGTACATATATAGAAAATATAAATTAAAAAAAATAGAGAAAAGAGGGAAAGAGAAGAGAAAAAGAAAAAGGAAAGAATGGAAAAAGAGTTAAAAAATGAAGAAAAGAAAAGAAGAACAAAAAAGAGAAAGAGAAAGAAAAAGAGAAAAGTAACAAAAACAAAGCAATTCCTATGTCATGAACTACGTTCGACCTGATTCCTTTTAAGGATACCTAGGCAGCTCACGTTTCGGTCCCATCAAAAGAAAATTCAAAAGTCCCTAGGCAAAGAAACTGGGGCAGAAGTTGCGGTTTTGCAAAAGATCTGATTCCAAAAGTTGTAATTTTGAACCCATTCCAGTTGTTTTGAGCCTTTATGATATCCTTTCTTTCTAACCCTATCCAAAAGCCCACATATGGTCCAAAGAAAGACCTTCCGATCAGTCTTTGAGAATGCCAAGTCAAGCGAGATAGAGGTGTGATTCGCATCAGGGGCAACATTCCGTTCTGCACAAGGAAAAATGAATAAATAAGAGAGTCTTATTGGTGAAAACCCTCACGGGCACCGTAAGGCGACGGCGAGTTGAGAGATGAACAAATGAGAGAGGTTTGTTGGTGAAAACCCTTCAGGGCGCCGCAAGCCGAACAAGGTTGGTGACTTTGCAAAGAGATTGGACTATGGAAATCCCGGGGCATAAAGTACGACAACTAAAAAGTGATTTGTTGAACACGCTAGGCTGATTAATCCAAAATGCATGTCATGATCATTGGTGCCAGCTGCCTCACTCAGATAAGTCTCTTTTCCTTTTCTTCCTCAAACAGTCTTCATGTTTCAAATTTTCTTCTTTCTTCCTAACTCTCGAAGTCATTGCATTACATTTTCTTTTGGGTCTACTTTTCTAAGGCTTTTCCAATATTAGCCTTGTTTAGAAAGTATGAAAGGATTTCAATGCTTATTACCAACTTCCAAATTGCAAAAATCAAGTGCGGTTAAAGCATACCAGAAATAACATGTTGCAAGATGGAAAATAAGGTGTTAGTGGAAGTTCAAGTGGTCGAATGGTCTTGTGAATTTTGGGGAAAATATAGAGGTTCAAACTGGAAGGACAAAAATGTAAAATAGACAGTTGAGTGTAGGGCACTCGGGTCATTCAGGGTCATGTGGTTGAGGTTCAGTCAGAAGGTCAAACAATTCTTTGCCAGTCCAAGGCAGCCAATCAGAACAAGGCATGGCAGTGGAGAGGCCACCTTCAGCAAGAATGCCGCAAACTAACCACCACATTTTCAAACTGATAAGATTTTCTTTGGTTAAAATAGGGGCAGGAAATTTCGTTTGTTCCAGAGAAACCTTCCGTGAGGAAAACACGTGCCAGACAGGTTCAGCCGTAAATTCTCAGGACCCTCCTAGATAATGGGATTTAGTAAGTTTCTAAGACCTTCATAAATAACAAGATTTAGCGTAAATTCTACCTTTAGGAAATATAAGTTAGCTTTGAAGTTTTCACTCTTAAGATGGGATTTAATTTTTAAATTTTCAGGGCCCTCCTAGATAATGGGATTTAGCTTTTAAATTCTTAGAGCTCTTTTGGGTAACATCATTCGATTAGCACTCACAGATGTGCCCAGATACCAAACTGGGGCAGAAAAGTTTCTTTTGTTTTATCTGTTTTGTTGTAATGGCAGGCGCCCACCTGGAGAATAAGGGAGTACAATTCAAGTTTTGGAAATCAGGAGCCCACCTGGAGAACAAGGGAATACAGTTCAAGTTTTGGCAATCAGGCGCCCACCTGGAGAATAAGGGAATACAGTTCAAGTTTTGGCAATCAGGCGCCCACCTGGAGAACAAGGGAATACAGTTCAAGTTTTGGCAATCAGGCACCCACCTGGAGAACAAGGGAATACAGTTCAAGTTTGCAATCAGGCCTGGAGAACAAGGAATACAGTTCAAGTTTTGGCAATCAGGCGCCCACCTGGAGAACAAGGGAATACAGTTCAAGTTTTGGCAATCAGGCGCCCACCTGGAGAACAAGGGAATACAGTTCAAGTTTTGGCAATCAGGCGCCCACCTGGAGAAAAAGGGAATGCAGTTCAACTTTTTGCAATCAGGCGCCCACCTGGAGAACAAGGGAAGGCAGTTCAAGTTTTTGCAATCAGGCGCTCACCTGGAGAACAAGGGAATACAGTTCAAATTTTGGCAATCAGGCGCCCACATGGAGAACAAGGGAATACAATTCATATTTTGGAATCAGGCACCCACCTGGAAAACAAGGGAACTCATTTCAGAATCCAATTCGAGTTAGCAACCTCAGAAGCTTTCCTCGAGAGTGTAAGTCAACAGTTCCAGATGCACAAGAGAAATGCAAAAGCGGCAAGTTCAAGTATGAAGATGTGTAGATAGGATCCTTGTAATTCATAGATCATAGCTTAGCCTAGTTTCTTTCTATTTTGTCTCGGTGTAATAAGGAGTTCAGCAAGCAGTAGCAGCAGCAGCAACAGAGAAATCACAGCTTCCCGATAGTCCCAGCTACCAAAATTTCCCGAACTACACTGAATTGATTCCTTTATAGGCAAGGATATGTAGGCAACCTCGGAAGCAAGGTTCGGTCAGATCTTTCAAAAATGCTTCCCACGGAGTATTCAAACGGGCAAAAATTGCTAGTATCCGCTCACTTTATCTTTGCCCGAAAACTGTTCGTGATTCCGAGCAAAGAGGGGCAGCTGTGAGCACGTGATTTTTGCCCTATGTGAAATACTCCTACAAATTAAAGAAATAGATCTTTTCCAATTGTTTGCAATTTTATAGGATTTTCTAGATATTTGTGTTAATTGTTTTCATTTCTGTACATGTTTACTTTTATTAAAATCATGAAAAATATAAAAAAAATACCATGCGTTGTATTTAGATTTTGTTTCCATGTTTTTAGGATTAATCAGTTAATTAATTGTTTTACTAAATGAAAATCACAAAAATGGTTCATTTTGCATTTTTAGCTTTTAATTTTAGATTAGTAGTTTTTCTCTTTTAATTTAGGGTCAGTTAATTGTTATAAATTTTATAGTTGGATAATTAGCTTAATTTTTATAATTTAGATTAATTTAGGAATTCAATTTAGGATTTTTATTTATTTAAGAAAAAGAAAAAGAAAACAAAAGAAAAGGAAATTTGAAAAAGGGGAAAAGCTTGTCTTTAAAACTCGAATTGGGCCCAAATATTTTGCCCCAAATCCACCCCAAACACATCCCAAACCCAGGCCCAAAAACCCTTATCCGGTCCAACCCCTCACTAAACCAAACGACCCTGTTTGTCCGTCCCTGATCACAGTCGTTGGATCCTAGTGATCCAACGGTTCAGAACTAACCCTCCCCTTAAAATAAAACTGTCCTGACCGGTTCCCCCTCCCCCATTTCGAACCCCCTTCATTCTCTTCACCCAAAACCTAGAGAACCCTAGCCGCCTAAAAAAACCCCCGCCGCCTCCGCCGCTTCCGCCTCTAACCACCGCCAAAAATCGCCTCATGGCGGTTCCGGCGCTCCAAACACCCCCAAATTAACACCCCATAACCTTTGTCCCCTCCTCTTCCTAAATCCATCATCCATGTCCCCAAAAACACCCTCAAATTCCCCGAATTTCAGATCTGAGTTTCAATCCCAAAAACCCTAGTTCACCCAAGTCAACCCAAAAACTTCATCACTGTCTCCTCACTCCCCACGCCCTTGATAGTTCACCGATTTTCCCAAACCACCCCACAAAACTCTGCAATTTCAAGTCTAAGAAGGACTTTTGCCTGTGTTCGAGTCTTGAGACCTTTTCCGAAATTTTTCTTCGAGGATTAGGCTTTCAGGAGTCTTTTCTTCAAGGAGATCCGGTCAAAAGCCATGCAAGACCGGATCCCTTGAAGGAAAAGACCTATGTTGGCCAATCGGGGCGGAGTCGGACCTCAAAAGCTGTTTTGTTTGCTTTCTACTCTTCAAATGGTAAGGTATCATTTACCTCTCCACTTTACTTCTCTTTTCCTCATATTTCGAAGTCAGTGTTCTTTCTAGTTTGATTATCAATTTGTTAATCTGTTTGTTCTCATCTTTTTAAGAGTCATCCTTGTTTCAGTCTTTGGACGTGTTTAGTCAGTAGTTTTAGGGCTCATACATTTAGGCGTTTTCATCAGAATCATCAAATGGCCAGTTGTCGTTTAGGGTTTGTTAATATTGGCTTAGCTTGTTTGATTTTAAATCAGTATGCTAGTTTCCTTTTGTTGATTATGTTTCCCTGGTGTAATAATATTTGTTGGATGGGTTTAATTCTTAGAAAATGGTTCATTATTGACTAATTCTTGACTCGTGTTAGTATTAGGTTTGAATATTTCTGTTTTTGCCTCATTTCTAATTTCAGTTCATGTTAAGAGAATATAGGTTTAATAAAAGGTTTTAGGATTTGTGCCATTTGATCTTTATTTCCGTTTGATTCTGGTTTGATGTTGTTTACCTTGGTTTGTAAATTGTTAGAAACTCCTAGGTCTTAATTGAACATATAAAAACTTAGGAGGTTAATTTGAGAATTAGGAATAAGGATTTTCAGATAAGTTTAATATGGGAAGGTTCTAGAATAGGGGCAGCTGGCCTCATTTGGTTAGCAGATAATGCTGAAACAGCGAGCTGTCCAAGTTGGTTAAAAAAGATGCCTTATGGCTGAAGGAATAATTCCATTATTCTCTTCAGCACATGGCACTCCTCAAGGGCTATATATTGACCCTTTCCTTCACACACAGAAGAGATATTCAGATCCTAAAAAATACCCAAAAGTTTCTGCACTGCTTTCTTTAGAAATTGGTTAGAATTAGTTTCTGATTCTTGCTTTTAGAAGAAATTTGAAAAAGGCTTTTATTGGTTTATTGGTTTTCTGGGTTTGGCCATGGATTAAAGAAGATGTGGTTTGCTTTTATTTTGTTGCTTCTGCTCACATTTCCGCTACTGCTAAGATACTCCCTTTGCTTTGTTTTGACATCCAGGTACTTCTTGAACCATGAATGATATGTGAACTGCAAGCATGTCTTCCATGGGAAGTATGTAGCTGAAAAATGTGAAAGATTTGATGCTAAATGTTGTTCCTTTTAGTTTTATTCATATGTGTTATTCCAAGTTCGTGTAGATTTGGTTTTAGTTTAGCTTTCTGCAGCTCTTACTTAATTTGTTTTAGGATTTGTTTGATGGCCACTTGCTTAATGGGAAATGTTATATGTGAAGGTTTGATTAGTTTATTGTTATGAAACATGTAAAATTTCAGGTTAGCATAGGGTTCTGATAGTTATTTGTAATAAAAGATGCATGCTCAATGAATCATGTAAGCTTGAAAAACAGTACTTAGTATATCATATATTTTCAGAACTTCAACTTTGTTAGAATAATTGTATATGTAATAGCATAGTTAATGAGTAGTTTCATAGTCCAAGTTCATGTTGTAATTATTAATAGTAATGCAATGATTTAATGGTTTATAGTATAGTTGTTTAGTGTTGTAATTTTCAGAATTTGCATATTCTGTTGTTGCATGTGAATTGTAGTCAGTCGGGCCTCAGTAGGGCCTTAATGTTTGAAGTATTCTTTCCAAGGTTTGAGGTTTGAATCCGGCCCAAATGGGGTCGCCTGGATCGTGGCCAGGCTTGTTTGGCCCCCAGCTATTTACGTTTCTCCCTTTTGGGCTAAATCTTGAACCCAACCTTCATTAGCATGTAATTTTTCCCAAAATAGCTTATTTTAAATACCGTAAATTTGGGCCTGGATCTGTTGGCCCAATTGAGATAGGCGACCATCTGCCTGGCTACACTTCTGGGCTTGATTTTGAGCCCAGTTTCCTTTTAAATAGTTTTTGGATTTAAGCTCAAACCAGAATTGGCTTAAATAATTAAAGGCCCAGCATGTACCCCAAACTTTCTTACAACTAATAGTTATATATATTAGGTTCAAACCATTGTATGTAAGAATGTCCTCAGGCCTAATTAAGTATAATTCTCTTAAATGGATTGAGGTGTGCCATCCTAGTTAAATCGCCTATGGCCCTCTTATTAGTATTATAACTTAGATATTAAAAATGAACTCTCGTAGTTTGCTTTAGGCGCGGTAATAAAATAAAGTGTCATAGCAACGGGTACGGTTCCCGTGACGTAGTTGTGATGCACAATTTTAAAACCCGGGTGTACATTTCATGTGACCCGACTTCAATTTCCAATAATAAATTAGACATGTCGTGAACCGCATGTGCATTTCATGTAGCGTGGTTTGCGATGTGTTTTTCAAAAACAAACAAGTAAAATGCACATAAGTTTTAAATATGTAATAAATCAGATAATTTGGCCAATAATAATAGTTGAGCGACCGTGCTAAAACCATGGAACCCGGGAATGCCTAACACCTTCTCTCGGGTTAACAAAATTCCTTACCCAGATTTCTGTGTTTTGCGGACTGCAAAACAGAGTCAAACTTCCTCGATTCGCGATTTAAACCGGTGACTTGGGACACCATAAATTATCCCAAGTGGCAACTCTGAATTTGAATAAAATTATCCTGTTTCGATTGTCACTTAAATTGGAAAAAACTCCCCTATACCGCTTCCGATGGTAGAAAAAGGAGGTGTGACACCGGGGCTTGCATTTCATGCCCGCAGGTGCAGGTAGGCAAGCTGACGGTCCCCCTTCTTTGGATTCTTGATCAGCGAGAGTTGGCGTGCTCCACTTGATCCGTAGCTGCTTTTGATTTGGTACAATATGCTTGTATACATATATGGGTTTGACGTGGCTCAATCCCCTCTTTGTACAGTTGTATTTCTGTTAGAGGTCTGTAGACAGTTATGTATAGTTGGATAGCATGTGGCCTTGACGGTTTCCAGTTTTGGGCATATAGTTTTCTATAGCAGCCTTGCCGGCTCGCCCACTGTATTCCGCACGTATATGTATATATGTCCTTTGGACAGGTTTTCCTCACGCATGTTATTCTCGTAATTCAGCAGATATTATTCATGTTTATATCTTAGTTGCATGCTTAAGGGTGTTCGACAGGTAGGACTCGGGCACTCGTCGCGGCTCATCGATTTGGGTCGTGACAAACTGGACACCCATGACTCTGTTTTGACTCTGCCTTTAAAGCCTTTAAGAAATACTGAAATAATAAGACGAAATTCTTGAATCAACGAACTCCACGAACTAAAATGGAGCTCACCAAATCTTCTTGTAATGGGAGGAAAATATCCAAGCTCGTAGCCTGCTTACCTGCAAAATATATGCCTACATTGACATTTGTCAATGTAGGTCCCCATGAAGAGAACGTCAGTACACCACGACGGTACTCTGTAAGTAAAGCGATCCTCCCACTAAAGCTGGAACGAGACTCCGAAAGAACTATGTATGCATGATAAAGAAAATTCTAAACGCTTCTGATAAAGAATTGAAATAGACATCTCATATATCTATTGTAAAATTCTTCTTGATGTCATTCATGAAAATTCTCTCTTTTCTTTTCTCTACTCTTCTAAGAAAATATAAAATTGAAATAGATAAATATATAACCTTTCTCAGAACAATCCTTTTAAATTTTCTAAAGCATTTACTTTTCATTTCTGTGCTGGGGAGTTCCATTGATTTTGACATTCTTTCTCATTTTGATTCTGATTCTGAATATATCACCATATGATCGGTATGGTGGACGATCCCAGCCCGATCGCCTGGACCCCATTCATGTGGTGCTTCACAGTTCAAGATTCTAGCATGCTCGTGTTCTGGTGCCTTACTAGGGCACTTCTATCATACTGCCCGAACCAACGGTACACTCATCTCCTACTCTGGCACGAGTAGTTTCGGGGTAACATAAACCACTATAGACTATGAACCCTTCTCAGAGATTTTAAAAAAACTACCAAAATATTCTTCTGAGTAATTCTTGAATCACAAAATTTAAAATAATGATATATCTTCATAGTTCTCATTACAATAGTTTCATAAAATCATGTAAAAGAAATTTCAATATATTATATACATAAAAGAAAGATATACAAGTCATGAATGCATGAGACATGAGTTATGGAACAACAGACTATTCTTGAGCTATTAACCATGATAATCATCTAAGATCTTTTCTACAATTCTAATTGATAATGTTAGTCCAGTCGTTCCATTCAGAGCCCACATTAACACCCTATACATTCTAACAATAATTTATGGCATGATCCTTGTGAAAAGACAAATTTAGTAAAAGCATTGTCTCAACTCACCTTGATTCCTTGCTTTTGAATACCTTTATTTACTCCAACCCAATGGGTTCAACTCACCAAACAAATCTATACATAGTTAATTTAAAAATCAATACTAGAAGTTCCAAGATTTCCAAAATTTAGAAACCCTAGCTTTGATTCTTCTCTCCTTCTAGGGTTCATCGTTAATCTAACACTACAACATTTTAGGTCTTTAACCACACCTGAAAAGTGTGGCCTAAACTATCGGAAAGTGTGGCTTTTGATCATAGGCCACACTTTCCGGCCTAGGGCAACGCTTTTTCAAGGGTGGCCTAAACTAACGTAGCCTTTTCCATAAGGCAACGCTTTACAAGTGTTTCTTAAAAGCCACGCCTGAAAAGCGCCCCCTAAAGAGTAACAAAAACCACGCTTGTAGTACCTCTATAGCAAGAATTTTCGTGTACTAGGGCAACACATTAGTAGTGTGGTCTCTGTTACTCTTTAAGCCACACTTTTCAAGCGTAGCTCTTAATACAACACTTGTGAAGCGTGGCTTTTGCTGCTATATAGGCATTTGCCAATCTCTAAGGCCACACTTTCGAGGTGTGGCAATTTTGTCTCAGTAATAAAGCACTTTTTTATATTTATACAAGTCATGCTTTTGTAATCAATAGTTTACATTTTTTTTAAATATCCGATAAGCAATCAATTAACTAGAAGAGGACATAAGAATAATTCAAATGAATATACTGGCAATGAACTTCAAAGAATGAATAAATCTCGTGTGTAATACAACAACAAATAAAGCAAATTGCTTCAAGGTGCATGCTAATAATTATCTTTACAAAATCAACTGTAATTATTATAGTATCAAGAATAACAAAATTTATAATTGTTCAAAGTCTTCATCATTAAACTCCAACATATCAAATTGTCTTTTGGCTACCATTTCCAATTTGCTCACAAGAACTTTCCTACAAATTCAAAATGAAATTAGTAATTAGATAGAAATCAATAGCATGCTTATAATAATACTACTCGATGTTATCTTAACATGTTTTCCTATAGCTACTAATTTTTTTAGAATATCAAACTATATCTCTAAGTACTTCTCTATATGATTCTAAACAAATGGTGTCTAACCATTCATTCAAATAGGGAAAAAGAGCCAAATTTGCTCAAGCTATCAGTATTTGACTTAAAACAGGTGGTGTGTCATGGTAAGCCAAACAACCAAAAAATTACCTTTTCAAAAACCGGACCACGAGTTGATCTAGAGGAACGTGGAAGATGTTGGCCAGAGACCATGCATTCTTTGCTATCAACTACTCCTACAAGATTATCAAGCTTCATATAAGAGTTGGCTATGAAATATGAACCCACTACTTCCAATTATAAAAATAGCAGCATTTAAAAGATGCCAAAATAATTCATATATACCAGCACTAAGCAAGATATGCATAAAAATGAAAAATGGAGATAATATAGTATAGGATACAAATTATAACACTGGTATATTAACATACTGCATGCATTTTTCCAAGGGCTAAATACCACAAATGACAAGAACATATTTTTTCCACATACAAAAGCATATACTACTTAATAGTAACAACAGTTACAGTACTATCACATAATATGTATGAGATATACATATAAAGGACTAAAATGAATTACAAAAATAGAAGGAAATATACATATGCTACAATATTGAGATCAAAAGGTAATATTTATGTTGTAATGATTCAAGTAACAGAACATATGGATAATAATCATGCTTTATTGGCCTTTATATTTTCTTATCATCTAGATATCTTGTTACTTTCTCTCTAGAGTTGAATATGCTACTTGGTCCTAAAACCAGCATATTAGAAATTCTTTCTATTACCAGAATAGTTATATATTCTTTCCACTGCCAGATATTCAAAATTCTTCAATTACTAGTCTAGCATAACTCTGTTACTTCCCTGGGTTTAACTGTTGTTGTAACGACCCGACTGGTCGTTTTGCATTTTCGAACCCCGTTCCCTTAAATAATACTTTCCTCACTTGCATTAGCTAATTTATGACTTGCGGGAACGGGTGGTTCGGAAGTTAGAAGAGTTTTGAGCAAGAATAAGCCTATTTGCTTATTTACGTTTCTTTAAAAAGGTCAAGTTTGACTTCGGTCAACATTTTGGAAAAACGGACCCGGAATCATGATTTGATAATTTCTGAGGGTCCGTGTGGAAATATGGGACCTGGGCGTATGCCCGGAATCGAATTCCGAGGTCCCTAGCCCGAGTAATAAATTTTTATATGATATTTGTTAAGTTTAAGTTTCTAAGATTTAAATAAACTAAGAAATTATTGTTTTCCTAGGTATCGGGTTTGAATTTCGATTCCGAAACTTGGTACAAGTCCAAAATATCAGTTAAGACTTACCTGTAAAATTTGGTGTCAATCCGAGTGGTTTAAGGGCGTTTTGACCCGTTAGGAGGAAATTTAGAACTTGAAGGTTCAATGATTTGAATCATTTGGTTTGGGGTTGATTCCCTGAAGCTGGATTCAGACTTGTCGGATGTTCCGGCTCGGGAGCCCCGAGCGTCAAATGGTCGAGGTTCGAGTGAAGTTGAAAACTTAGGAAAAACCTTATCTGCTGCTTCTGTCATAACCGCTTCTGCGGCTCTTGGACCGCAGAAGCGAGACCGCAAAAGCGGTCGTTTGATCGCAGAAGCGGAAGGGGCCCGGCCCAGGGGAAACCGCAGGAGCGGACCCCTGACCGCAGAAGCGGTCCATCCGCCCAGGCCCAGAACCGCAGAAGCGGTGGGCTTTCCGCTTAAGCGGCCTCGCAGAAGCGAGGTTATGACCGCAGAAACGGCCCAGGCCCCCTTGCCCATTTCCGCAAAAGCGGCTCATGTGCGCAGAAGCGGAAATCACTAGGGGCAGAAGGGTTCATTAATACGAACCCAAACTCATTTCTTACACATTACTCTCAACACTTAGGCAATTTTGGTGATTCCAAAGAGGAGGTTTCAACATAACATTGCAAGGTAAGTAATCCCCACTCATTATTAGTTCAAATACATAAACATTAGGTAGATTTAACACTAAAAATTAGGTAAAATCAAGGGATTTGAGCTAGACCTAGGGTTTAATGAAAACTATGGTTTTATCACATAATTTGCCATGTAGTGAACTAGAAATCATATATTTGTGATCCTTAGGTGATAGAGAACAACTTCCTTTGAAAAATCTCGGAATCCGGGCACGTGGGCCCGGGGTCGGAATTTAGGAAACTTGTGTTAATGGTTAGGAAATTTGCTTAAATAGATAGAATTCAACCTTGTATGCCTTTATTTACTAGTTCTTACTTCGTTTGATTAGTTTGGGATTGTCTGGCTTCGAATTAAGGACTTGGGCTCGTTCTTGGACATTGGGAGTGCACTTTGGAGCGAGGTGAGTCTCCTTTCTAACCTTGTAAGAGGGAATTGTCCCCATAGAATTTTAATGAGTAATTGTTGCTAAATGCGGGGGCTACGTACGTACTAGGTGACGAGAGTCCGTGCGTAGCTACTATATGATAATTGTTCGGGTAGTTTAGGACCCGCGTCATATCTAATTGGGGAATATCTCTTATTTTAGATTGCCAATATGATCATTTTGATTTGCTAGAGACTTGAGGAAATGAAAGGTGAACGTAGGAGTTTGTTGAGCCTTGGTAGGAATACACTTGTATGTAATTGAGCCTTATGTGCTTTTCTTGATATTTTCTTGATGATTATGGATCGGGCCGATCGCCTCGGTGATAATAGATGCATCTATGGTTCGTGCCGCTCGACCCTCGGCAGTGCACTAATTTATTTTCTGTTGGAGTGGGCCGTCGACCTCGTCATGTTTATGTATGATTTATATGCTTACATTTAGTTATGACATGATCACTCATTTGATATAAAAAAGGGAAAACTGGTAATTTAATTATGACAAGAACATGAATATGACTCTTCTAATAAATGTGTGTTATTGGAGATCCTTCATGCTGTATATCTCACTTTATTATATTATATTATCTCGACCTTAGTAAGTATCAAGTCGACCTCTCGTCTCTACTTCTTCGAGATTAGACGGGATACTTACTAAGTACATGTGGTTTATGTACTCATGCTACACTTCTGTACTTAATTGTACAGGATTTGAGGCAGGTGGATCTGGACATCATCCTGGTGCGCATCAGTGAGCACGCTTAGGGACTTCTACGGTGAGCTGCCTTCTCTCTCATGCCGATCCGCAACCGAAGGAGTCTTTTCTTGTATTTTTGATTTCTGTCTATCCTGATTCAGACAGTAGGATAGTGTTTCATTCTTTTTGTGTATATTCTACTGGTAGCCCGTAGCTTGTGATACCAGGTCCTGGCACACACTGTAGTAGGCATTCATTTTGGGGGTTGTATCGCTATTTTAGCACTTTATGATCTTTACTAGTTTTATCTTTAAATTTGAAAATTCTAGTATCACTGTCTTTGGCTAAAGTAAAATGAGAACTTAATCACACTTCCGCATTCGGCTGGCCTGACCATGGTGTTAGGCGCCATCATGACCTATTATGAAAAATGGATCGTGACAGTTGTATATTGATAGACAAATTCATAAGTGAACTTCTTTTCTGAAATGAAAAGTTCACTTCAGTCAGTTATCTCCTTCTCATTTTTCTTCAAATAAGAAGTCAACAGAACAAATGTTTCAAATGCACATAATTATATTTCACAAGATATAAATCCTTCCTAGTAAATTTTAGCATAGTTGCCTAGTATCCTAACAATACAACATGTATCTCTAAGAACACCAAACACAAGAGTTCATTAAAAAAATTCACAGATAATCATGGAGATGATTCAACAAATGTAAGAGGTTAAAAATCCAATGGCCAATTTGCCACTATTACAGTTTTTATGTGCAGGTCAGATAAACTATAAAATGATATGACCTGCACATAAAAATATATAAGCATAACATTTCAGCCAAGAATTCAAGTGAAGAAACAACAGACTTAAGCCAAGCAAACAAAACGAAAAGAGATCCAAATATATGCAGTGCTAAGTTGACTTATTGTACCGGAATTTTCTTTATCACATGCTAGTGAACAGTTGATGGAGTTAATATATCCAAACAACCAAGATGCTCCCTATACAAAACAGATTCAAGAAACTATTATGATTATAAATTACTCATATCAGTGAAATCTCGGAAATACGAAATATATTTAACATAGCAGTCTCACATCTTTGAAATCTTTCGCTCAAACTAAAAAAATTGAGAATAGTAACCTATGGAAATACCTGGTTGACCTCTAGGTCATTGAAAATGTTTTAGCTGAGCGAAAAATAGTATGCAAAAGCAAGCACACCTGATGTTACTCTACCCTGATCTTCACCAACTTGGTCTCCTTCTTTTCAAACTTTAGATGGCATTGTTTTGTTCTTAATAAGAAAGGAGATTAATAAAATATAAGTGAAGAATTATTTCTAATTTATGACCAACTTCTTCTACCAGGAATATAAAGGGCATGACAACATAGAAAGTTCATTAGATAGTTAGTAGGTCACTGCTTCTTATCCAATAAAACTTGAAGCACTCAAAAATTATTTATTAAAATGAAATATGAATTAAACAATAAAGTTATATAGCAACATAGACTTAAAAAATTTCTAATACTAAACCAATATAAGAATGAATATATAAGACCTAAAAACAACTAATAACACCTAAAAATAATGTCGTATTATCTGATGCCTTATTATTCCTTAAACAATCAAAATAAGAGCAAATAAACAATACCCAAAAAAATTTCTGACGAATTAGAAAACAAAAAGGTTGAATTCCCCCGAAAAAAGGAAAAGCTTATAGGGTTTATCAGTATCGATTACCTCTGCAGAAGTGCGTGAAGGATCGAAGCCTTGAACATGAGTGACCCTGTATTCCTTGTGGAGGTAAAACTGCTAGAAGCCTGAAGAAACTCAGAAAGATGGTGCCGGTGGAGATTTTGAAATTTGGCGGAGGTGTCGAAGACTCGAAGCAAATGACCTAATGAACGATTTAAAAAAGATGGTCCTAATACCTGATTTGCTCTTTCAAAATGGGGAAAATATTTGAATATTTCACCAAAAGAAATAAAGGGGGGAAATTTTGGGGGAAATAGTTTTTTGGGTTATTTTAGAGCACACTTGGAAAGTATTGCTTTTAGACTATAAAATTAGCGCGCTCCGAAAGCGTTTCCATATGAATGAATAGCGTTGTCAATTATTTTATGATTTGTCAACGCTTAAATTGCGTTGTCTAATCACTTAAAATCAACACTTATTAAGCGTGGCTTAAAAACCGTAGCCAAAAGTTATCAACAAAGGCCACCCTTTAAAAGCGTTTCTACAAACACCTTTGACAACACTTTTCAAGCGTTGCTTAAAGTTTGTGTGCCTTAGGCCAAATTTGTTGTAGTGTAAGTTCTTGCAGTAGTTTTTAGGAACAAATATAAACCACAAATCTCTCTAATAATTGTGGTTGAGAGCAGTTACGAAACTTTTCTTGAATCATGAAACCATAGGTTAGCGGAGAGACCTTGTTCATGAGTTCTTGTTGAGAATCTAGCGATTTTGAGATGGAATATTGTTAGAATTGTTGTTTGGAAGTAGTATTCTAACGTTAATCGCATTGAAAACTCACCTGTAACGACCGGACCGGTCATTTTGATCTCTAGCGCGTAGTTCATCAGTTTGAGCCATGAGCAGCTTCACTTCAGGTATTATGACTTCTACGCGTAGTCGGAATTGAGATTGAGGGAGTTCGGAGTTGATTTGGAAAGAGAATTCTTATTTCGAAAGCCTTAAGTTGGAAGGATTGACTAAGATAGAGTTTTTGAGTAAACAACCTCGAAATCAGAATTTGAAGGTTCCAGTAGGTTCGTATGATGATTTTGGACTTGGGAGTATGTTCGTGTAGGATTTTGGATGACCCGGGAGCATTTCGGCGCTTATTGTGGAAGTTAGCATTTTTGAAGAATTTCATAAATTTGATTGAAGTGCATTTCAATGTTATTGATGTCCGTTTGGGATTCTGAGTCTGGGAATAGCTCCGTATGGTGATTATGGTATTGGTAGCGCGTCTGGAAGTGGATTTGGAGGTCCGTAGGTCATTTTGTGGTCATTTGGCGGAAGTTAGAAATTTGAATGTTTTTGAGTAATTTGACCGTACGTGGACTTTTTTATATTAGGGTCGAATTCCGATTCCGGAGTTGGAGTAGGTCCGTAATGTCGAGCGTGACTTGTGTGCAAAATTTTAGGTCAATCGGATGTGATTGGATAGGTTTCAGCATCGAGTGTAGAAGTTTGAAGTTCTAAAGTTCATTAAGCTTGATTTGGAGTGTGATTCATGATTTGTGATGGTTTTTATGTGATTTGAGGCCTGGAGCAAGTTCGTATCATGTTTTGGGACATGTTTGTGTAATTGGTTAAGGTCCTGAGGGCCTCGAGTGGATTCCGGAAGGTAACGGATCGATTCTTGGACTTAAGAATTTCTGAAGCTTAATGCTTCTGGTGTAATCGCACCTGCGTGACTTTGGCTGCAGGTGTGAGATTTGCGGGTGCGGCGCGTGGCTCGCAGAAGCGGGATTGAACTGGAGCTGGGGGAGTTGCAGGAGCGAACGTTTGTGCGCACCTGCGGGCGTGCAGGTGTGAAGGTGGAGGCTGCAGAAGCGGAAATGGGCGCAGGTGCGAAGGAGGCGCCGCAGAAGCGGATGCGCGGAAGCGGGCGAGGAGACCGCATGTGCGGAGGTCGCTGGGCAGAATGCATAAAATAGCGGGGTTTGGCCGTTTTTGCTCATTTCTCCATTCTTGGGCAATTTCTGGAGCTTCTTGAGAGGGGTTTCCACCTAGAAACTTGGAGGTAAGTTAATCCCACCTATTGTAAGTTAAATACTTGGATTATATCTAGATGTTAACATAGAAATCAGGGGGAATTAGTGAAAATTTGGGATTTTGAAGAAAAACCTAGAAATTGGTATTTTGGAATTTGACCACGAATTTGGGCATGGAATTGAGAGTAAATCATATATTTCAGTTCGTGGGGTTGTGGGTAAAGTTTATCTTCGAAATTTTTTTGAATCCGAGCACGTGTGCCCGAAGGCGATTTTATCGACTTTCCGAGCAGAGTTGGGAATTATTGTAAATAGAATTTGTTATGAGTATTAGAGTATATTTTCATTGGTTTGCGCATTGTTTGTCTAGTTTAGAGCGTTGGGCATCGGTTTGAGGTTCTGGAGTGATGTTGGAGCCGGTTATGGATATTCGGAGCAAGGTGTTGAGTGGTGATTTTACCACTCATTCTAGTCTCTTTTCTTTAGTTTTTATGTCCTTAAATTATAATATGAGGGCGTTTATGGTGTGAATTATTAGATTTTCAGGTAAATGATGCCACGAAGAGATTTGAATTCAATTGAAGTGGAATTGAGCAAAAAAAAGGTTGAAACAATGCAAAACTCTTCAGTGATTTTGTATCTGCGAGGAAATGGTCTACATCTACAGAATTGTGCTACCTTGCCTGGGATCGCATCTGCGAGACAAGAACCGCTTCTGCGGTTGCGCATCTGCGCTTGCAAATCTGCATCTGTGGAGCTAGAGTTTCCCTTCAATGTTTGCATCTGCGATAGGCGATCCGAATCTGCAGAGTCGCACCTGCGAGGATTCTTCCGCAGGTGCAGTCAATGGGCTTCTGACCTGGGCTGGAATGACATTTCACATTTTCTCAACTCCAAACCCACAAATACACGACCTAGCCTATTGGAAACACATTTTTTTGGCATATCTTTGGCTTATTTTTCAGTCCTTAGACTAGAGAAGAACAAGGTTGGAAGTTAGGGTTCTTGCACACACTTGGGTCTTGAAGATTTGAAGCTTTTTGTTGAGAATTTCTTACTCATTTATGCTCATTTCTTCATTTCTTTGCTTTGTATTATATATCTAAGTGTGTAGTATTTTATCCAACACTTGAATCTTGTTTATGGAAATATTCATGTTTAAAGTGTGGATTAAATATCTTGTTCTGCTTATGTATTGAATGATTTTTATCTTTTATGAAGTGAGTTGTTGTTTCTTTAATTATTCTTATTCTTTAATGTTTTCAAAGGGATTAGCTAACCCTAGGACTCGCCTATTAACTTTGAATTAATTTTGGGAAAGATAAATTAACAAGAACTTGAGGCTTTAACCCTCACTTTATAGATTCTACCTAGGGATAGGATTGAACTACTTGTAGCCATAATCGGGTGTGCTTAATCTCCTAATTGTTATAGGTATAATTCAATTAGGAAGGCTTGTTAGTCTTTGGAAGAAGCTAATATATAATTATTATCCGAGGCTAATAAACATAAACTCGCTCATATTTGTAAAATCGTGAAATACATATCGTTACTTGTGCGTAATTCCGCGTGTATCCATACTTGTAGCCATTGATCATTTTACTTGCTTTCTAGGTTAGTTTACATTTTCACAATTAGCTATAACTATTTTCTTCAAACAATCCTAAGTGTTTGGCATTGCATAACAAGTGATAATTCTCTTACACTCCTAATCGCCTGCATATTGTTCTCCGTGGCATTCGACCCCGACTCATAGTTGGGTAAATTACATCGCATGCGACCGTGTCCATTTACTTTTTAGTAGTGGATTTGGACGCCATCACGTGGTAAGTCTCCTTTCTAACCTAGTAAGAGGGAATTAACCTCATAGGTGAACTAAATATTGTGTGCTTCTAATCGTGGGGGGCTACGTACGCACGGGGTGACGAGAGCCAGTACGTAGCTACTAGCTATGCCTATGTCCGGGTAGTTTAAGGCTCACATCATGCCTTGTTGATATTGTTATTGATTTATGTTTATTGCTTGCCTTGAGAGGGAGCGAGATTGAGTTTGCTTATTAAATGTTTCGAAAGGAGTGAAATTGAAGAATATAAGATTTAAAAGGGTTTCATATGAACTTCGTAATTTCGAAAGGAATTGAGGAATATTATAATAGCGTAAGAAATCTATGTGTAACCGTGTCACATGTACGTTTCGCGTGCAGGGTAATTTCCTTGGAAAGCTACAAGCTAAATTTCCCTTATTTTGAAAAGAATCAAGAAAGAGATATAATTTTAATGTTAAATTTATATTTGACCGCGTCGCAAGTATGATCCGCGAGCGGCGCGATTACTTAAATTTATATTTGATTGCGTCGCACGTATGATTCACGACCGGGGTATTTCCTTCTACTACTCTTATGGGATCGGGTCGTTCGCCTTGGCAGGATTTATGTACCACACTCTTATGGGAGCAAGCCGTTCGCCACGGCAGGTTAATAGATGCATCTATGGTTCACGTCGTTCGACCCTCAGCAGTGCACAATTTACTTTTATGTTGGATCGGGTCGTACGCCTCGACATTTCCTATATATATATTATTCACATGGAATCGTGCGTAACATTTGGCTAGAACCCCGTGTATCTGAGGGTTTTTTCCCTTGATTTGAATTATGACAACCTCCCGATGATATCCACTATATATATATATATATATATATATATATATATATATATATATATATATATGCTCCGGTTACAGAGGGAACTTGCTAGTTGAGAGCTTGAGTAAAATTGTAAAGAGGGGAATTGTACCACGTTTTTTTATACATGTTTATTTCATATATTTAATCTTTTCATATTTATTCACTTCTTTACTGTATCTGATATTATTGGACGACTAGTACATGTCGAAGTCGACCTCTCGTCACTACTTCTTCAAGTTAGATTGGATACTTACTGCGTACGCGTTATTTTCGTACTCATACTACTCTTGCTGTGCATTTTTGTTGCACAGGCACATGTATGTCTAGTGGCCTAGTGGGCACAACGTCATGGTTGATACGGAGACTTAGGTGAGCTGCATCTCTCGAGATGACCCACAGCCAGCAGAGTCTCCTTCAGAGTATTGTATTTTCTTTTCTGTCAAAATTTGAATTACAGACAGTTATTGTACCTCATTTTATTTCCTAATGATTGCTCATGCACTTGTGACACCGGGTTCTGGGGTGATTATGGGATATTCAATGTTTAAATCGGAAAACATTATTATTTATTGTATAAAGTTCATCTGTTACTAGTGGAATTGAAGAAAACTTTATGATTTCAAAAATATAATAAGAGAATTTAATTAACTATTTAGTGTTGGCTAGCCTGACAGTGGTGTCCGGCCCCATCACGAGCCTTAATGGATTTTGGGTCGTGACAACATGGTATCTCTTAAATGGATTGAGGTGTGCCATCCTAATTAAATCGCTTATGGCCCTTTTATTAATATTATAACTTAGATATTAAAAATGAACTCTCTGAGGTTGCTTTAGGCGCGGTAATAAAATAAAGTGTCATAGCTACGGGTACGATTCCTATGACGTAGTTGTGATGCACAATTTTAAAACTCGGGTGTACATTTCATGTGACCCGACTTCAATTTCCAATAATAAATTAGACATGTCGTGAACCGCAGGTGCATTTCATGTAGCGTGGTTTGCGATGTATTATTTGAAAACAAACAAGTAAATGCACATAGGTTTTAAATATGTAATAAATCAGATAATTAGGCCAATAATAATAGTTGAGCGACCATGCTAAAACCACGAAACCCGGGAATGCCTAATACCTTCTCCCGGGTTAACAGAATTCTTTACCCGGATTTTTGTGTTTTGTAGACTGCAAAATAGAGTCAAACTTCCTCGATTCGGGATTTAAACTGGTGACTTGGTACACCATCAATTATCCCAAGTGGCGACTCTGAATTTTAAATAAAATAATCCTGTTTCGATTGTCACTTAAATTGGGAAAAACTCCCCTATACCGCTTCCGGTGGTAGAAAAAGGAGGTGTGACAGCTCTGGCAACTCTACTGGGGACGAGAACGTAGAACTTCTGGTTCAGGGTTCAAGAATTCGAGCTTAGAATAATTGTTATATTTGTCTTTTATTTATTATCTGATTTTTGTTACAAGTTTGGGCCTAATGTGCTAAATGCCGCTTTTTACTGCTTTGATATTGTTTGGACTGTATATAAACTATTACGAAACCCTCCTCTCTCTGAGTCTTCTAAATCATCTGGTAAGTATGCACTTCTTGTGACTTCTCTTCTGTTAGAGTCGGTGAAGCTTCTGTATTCCCGGTACGCTGCTCCCCCTCCCCCCCCCCCCCCCGGCTCGAGCTGTCCGCTCGGGTAAGCCAAGTCTGGAACAAACAAACCCAGGGTTTTAAACCTAGAATAACATGACCTCATGGCGGATCCCTAGTAGGATCACTGGTTTGCATCACGTGCATTTGACTTAGGGGACTAAATACAGGGGTTGGGTCCGTCTTGGACAGGTGCACCCGAAATAAAAGACCATCCTGATGCATTCTACGTGCTACTTGCACATTTATTTGATTCGGCTTGCATGTTGACCGGCTTCTAGAATAGGGAAGAAAAATCAAGAAAAACCAAGTTCGAGGTAAGAGAGAGAGAGAATCACCCGTTTCTAAAATCACGGTATCCAAAGCACCCTGAAACTCTGCCGAAATTCTAAAAAAAAAGATAAAGAAAAAAAAGGGAAGTCGTTTCAAAATAAATCATATTTTCTTGTTGCGTCATAACTGACCGAACAATGCGGGTTTGATTCTCACCGGACGTGGGATACATAGGCAACCCTCATCGGGTCCAGCCCCGTTTTTGCAAAAGTAACCAAAAAAAGATGAAAAAAATGAAATGTTGTCGTTTTAGTCATAAATAAAGGTGATGCCATTTTTGTCTAAATAGCCAAAATATCCCAACAGGGCACCGGAAGGCTGTTTTGCAAGAACAGCAACCTATGGTCTTTTTTTTTCAAATTTTGGTCAAATGGAAAAAACGGCCCTAAAATCTTCTTCCTTGAGGTGCTGAAGGGCCGTATTTGCAAAGGTGTTTTGTTTCGAGTTGCAATTTTTGAAAATCGATAATCTTCTTTTGAGTCAAAATAAGTCATAGGAGTTTAACCAATCACTTTAAATAAATGTGCAGGATGAGCACTATTGAAAATGAACCTTTCAATGTTGTAGAGGAAATCCCTCTAGAACTACATACGTGGTGGAATGATCTAGGGGAGGTCAGCAGAGGTGTTGCGGTAAAGGCTTTAGGTGGGATGTGACGACCCGGCCGGTCGTCTTAAGAATTAACACCCGGATCCCCTAATAACTGCTTTCCCCAAGTTTATTTCTGCTATTTTGATTTGCCGGGACGTTCGGTTTTGAGTTTCAAAGAGTTTTGGGACACTTAGTCCCTAAATGAGAGCTTAAGTGTTGGAAAATGGTCCATAGTCAGAACAGTGTGAAGACGGCCTCGGAACGAAAATCCGATGGTTCTGTTAGCTTCGTTAGGTGATTTCGGGGTTGGGAGCGTGTTCGGAACTTATTTTGGAGGTCCGTGGCTAATTTAGGTTTGAATTGCCGAAAGTTGGAATTTTGAAGTTTCCGGTTTGATAGTGAGATTTTGATTCGAGGGTCGGAATGGAATTCTGGAAGTTGCAGTAGCTCTGTAATGCCATTTGGGATGTGTGTGCAAAATTTCAGGTCATTCGGACGAGGTTTGGTAAGTTTTTGATCGAAAGTGTGTTTTGTTAGAATTTGAAGTTCTTAGGCTTAAATCATTGGTTAATTCGAGTTTCCGACGTTGTAATAGGTGGTTTAAGGGTTGGTGCAAGTTTGAATGATGTCATGGGATATGTCTGTATGTTTGGTTGAGGTCCCGGGGGCCTCGGGTGTGTTTCGGGTGCTCAACGGAGCAATTTTGAGTTGTAAAAAGTTGCAGGTTTTTGCCCAAGTCTGTTGCAGACAATTGTTCTCTGCGATCGCAGCTTCCCTTACGCGATCGCATAGTGCAAATTTGGAGGGTGATATTTTTGTTCTAAGCGATCGCATTATCTCGTTCGCGATCGCGGAGGTCAGCTTTTCCCTTCTTCGCGATCGCAATTGTCCTCCCGCGTTCGCATAGTAGAAATTTGGACCTGGTAATTCCTTGCATTTTCTTCTTCGCGATCGCGTGGTCCTGTTCGCGATCGCGTACAGCTATTTCCTTCTCTTCTGCGATCGCAGGCCTAGGGCAGCGTTCGCGTAGACCAGTTTTGAACCTTTAAAAATTTACCCTTCGCGATCGCGTTCAATTTCACGCGATCGCATTGAACAAATACCTGGGCAGTTATAAACAATTCAAACCGAGGGTTACCCATTTTTATCAAAACACAAGCTTGGGAACTCGGACTTGGGAGAAATTTCGAGGGATTTTCGAAGGCAACAACTGGGTAACGATTCTCTACTCTCTTATGCTTAAAACCCACTAATCTAATCACGAATTCCTCCTTAATTTCGGATTTTTGAATGAAAAATGGGTAAAACTTCATAGGCCAAGTTATTGAGTTTTGAGTGGGTGTTTGACCTCCGATTTGAGAGATTTTTGTAAAATTTATCCGATTCCGAGATGTTGGCCTGAGGGGCGTTTTGGTCATTTTACCTAATTTCGCATCTTAGCTTTGAATTAAATCGTAGAATCATATGCTTGAGATGTTATTTACGATATGTAATTGAATTGAATAGATTTGGGCCATTTGGAGTCGGATACTCGTGGCAAAAGTTTGGTTTCAAGTTGATTTTGGAGCCGGTTCGAGGTAAGTGGCTTGTCTAACCTTGTGTGGGGGACCTTTCCCCTTAGGATATGATATTTGGTAATTGAATGCCTTGTACGCGAGGTGACGAGCGCGTACTTGAGCAAATTGTTGTAAAATCCGATTTTACTTTAAATATATAGAATGAGTTTCTTTCTTATCTGCTTTATTTTATTTGCAATTATAGATTGTGTCAGCTAGAAAAGCATGCTTAGTTGTTCTAAATTGTCTATTTGTTCAAGTTTCGTTGTTTGCACTACGTGAAGCATGTTAGGCTAGAACTACCTGTTGCCGTGTATTTTTGAGCTTCGTTTCTGAATATTCTTCGTGTTCTGACAGCATATTTACATTGGGACTACGGATGTGGGATTCCGGTAGCTCTCCCCCCCCCCCCCCCGCCCACC
>NW_017671382.1:284763-300152 GCF_001879085.1 Nicotiana attenuata
CCCTACCCCCCCCCCCCCCCTTGTTTGTTTACTTTGGGATTACGGGTTAGATTCCCGGTAGATCCCCCTGCTATTTACTTTGGGACTGCGGGTTAGATTCCCAATAGATCCCCCTGCACATTGATAGTTGGACTACGGGACGGGATCCCGGGAGATCCTTTGGATATACTCATATGATGGACTACGGGACGGTATCCCGGGCGCTCCTTGGACAGTTGATGAAAAGGACTACAGGACGGTATCCTGGGAGATCCTCATTGTTAGTATTGGTATTGAGCTATTTTTACTCTGTGTTGTCTTATTCTCTGAGTGTTAATTGTTGCCTTGTATAACCTATCTTACTTCATAGCTATAATCATTACTTCCGTTTATTTCATGCTGTTGCAAGATTTATTATTATGCTTATTCTCAGTAGGGCCCTGACCTTCCTCGCCACTACCCAACCGAGGTTAGGCTTGGCATTTAGTGAGTACCGCTGTGGTGTACTCATGCCCCTTCTGTGCATGTTTTTCATGTGCAGATCTAAGTACTTCATCCCAGGCGTATCACTCTCGAGGCGGAGAGATCTAGTAGAGACTTCGAGGTACATCTGCCGCGTCCGCAGACCAGGAGTCTCTATCTTATTCTTGCTTTAGCAATTAGCTTTTCCTTTCGTACATTTTGCTTTAGACATTCTGGAGTTAGAGTCGTGTATTACTTTCCGTTAGCTTGTGTTCCCGTGAGTTTCCGGGTATTAGGATGATATTGTAGACTTTCGCATTATTGGGTTGTATATGCCGAGCAGCATTTATATACAGCTACCTTTATAGTTTGTTTAGTTCAATTATTTGTTTCCGCAATTTATGTTATTTCTGCATTGTTAGGCTTACCTAGTCATAGGGACTAGGTGCCATCACGACATGTTCACGGAGGGCGAACTGGGGTCGTGACATGGGCTCATTGGTTTGTTAAAGATTAAACCGAGGTTGGCCATAATTGAAGCTTTGATACCTTTCTAGGACCCGGCGCATAATGTGTTCCATTTCTCTGATATTCAGTTAACCCCTACACTTGAGGAGATAGCAGGCTATGCTGGCTTTAACGGGAATCTCAAGAGCCGATACCCAGTGGCACCAAGGGCTGTAACCTGATAACTAGTGATTTTGATACATTTTATACTCCTTCTTGCTTATGTTTTGATTGGAAATTAGTACAAAATTGTCCCAAAAGGCTCACAATTTGTGCTTGATTGCAGGTTTGATCAACAAAGTGACAAGATGTCAAAGATCAGCTCAAAGGGAGTGAAACTTGCACAAGCACTAAGACAAGTCAAGCTCAGGCAGAACAAGGCCAGTGCGGCCGCACTACATTCTGTGCGGTCCGCACTGGGGAGATTCAGAGAGCATGATTTCCAGGCAAAGAGGCAGTGCGGCCGCAACACCATTTTGTGCGGTCCGCACTGTGCGACTCTGCAACATTTCTGCAAGTTCTCTTCTCTGATTCTGCAACTCTGTTCTTAACTTCTGCAACTGATACTATCAAGTTCAATTGAATTGTGTTTGCAGGCAATGGTGAAACAACGAGGTAAAGTCACTAAACAACCGGGCATAGGAGAATCCTCCCGGGGAGGGAAGCAGAAAATGATAAAACTCACTCCCCAAGTCCGGGAGAATAATAAAAAGACAAGAAAATTGATAAAAGATGCTGATAGAGCTGCTTCCCACTCCTCGGGGAGTGAGTACGAGCCTTCCAAGGAGATATCTTCAGACTCAGTACAAACACACATCCCTGACTGGCCGGAGAGGTTCAGGCTAAGAGACACACCTCCAGCATCACCCACTGCCCAAGCGTCAGTGAACATTTCTTCTGGGTCATCTGATGGCTCAGGTGAAGGTAGTGGGGAATACTCCACCTCTCCCACAGCTTCATTATCCGGAGAGGGTGCAGTAGGTGCTGAAGAGGAAGTAGGGGGAGAAGAAGAATTAGGAGAAGGAGGTGAACCACAGGTGTGGGGGGGGGGGGTATTGCTAGAACTAGGAACCAGAGGTGTGGCAAGACCGACTCATCAGTGAAGTAGCATACCATAAATTTCGGGAATGGTGGCCGGTGAGGAAGTTGATCCCGGAGAGGAGATTCATAGATAGAGACTTGCTACCTCACAACCCCAATGTGAGGAGGCAGTTTAGGGAGAGAGTTGGCTGGGCGCACTTTTTGTCTGATTGTGTGGATGCCAATGAGCACTTGGTCAAAGAATTCTACGCCAACGTTGCCCATAACACAAAG
This sequence comes from Nicotiana attenuata, assembly GCF_001879085.1. Classification (NCBI taxonomy): domain Eukaryota; kingdom Viridiplantae; phylum Streptophyta; class Magnoliopsida; order Solanales; family Solanaceae; genus Nicotiana; species Nicotiana attenuata. Next base: position 287,026 of record NW_017671382.1, read on the forward strand.
GGTACAAAGGTGACCAAGGTGCGGAACTTGAAGGTATTATTTGATGGGAAGACGATCAACGATTACCTTGGCTTTGATGAGGAGGATGATTCCCTATACATGGAAAAAATGGAATTGGGTAAGGAGGTTCGTCCATGGTTGGCACAATACTTGGCAATCCCGGGTACCACCCCTGATTGGTTGACTGTGGGCGTCAAGATTCTGAGACGTAGTTTGAACTTCGAGGCAAAAGGGTGGGAAACATTTGTGTGCAGCAGACTGGACCTGACTACTCATGACAACACCCTTCCTCTTCACCAGGCAGTGTTGGTAGCTTCGATCATGGCGGGGTACCCAATCAAAGTGGGGAATGTGATGTCAAGAATAATTTCAATTGTGGGTGCTGAACATGACAGAAACTACCTGCTCCCCAGTTTTCTCACTATGTACTTCCGGGATCTGAAAGTGGAAAAGAGGTCCTTCGACATCAAGGTCAAAGCGAAGGCCCCATTTTCTTGGTACAGCATGCAGGGGGATGATAACCCCAAGAGAAAGAACTTCAAGAGTACAGTTACTGCTCCAACTGGCCAGTCTGAAGAGCCAGTTGTAGTAGTGACTCCTGCTGAGCCTGCTTCTACTTCCACTGCTATCCCTCCTGGTCCATCCACCTCAACGGACCCGGAGATTCCATCTTACCGTGCTCATCCTATCACTGCCCACCGACTGAGCCAGGCACTTCTTAGTAGCAACAACTGGATGCAGACTGCGTCATCCAAGTTGTCCATCTTCACTACTACGATAGAGGCTCAGTCGGCACCTCCACCCCCACAGGTTCCCCAGTCGATAGAGGATGCTCTCAAGGATATACTAGATAACCAAAAGAAAATCCTCGACACTCAAAAGGTGCTTACTGATGCAGTTGCTTCACATAGCAAGGCTCTCAAGGAGCTTGCTAGGGAGCACAAGAAGTTGAGGAAAACACGGGCCTCCAAGGAGTCCGTGAAGGAGCTGAGAGTTGATGTTGATAGACTGAAAGCAGATCAGTTGCCTTTAGATTTATTGCTCCAAGACCCAGTACCAGCAGCTGATCCCCAGCCGAAGCACTCTCAAAGACCTCCCAAGAGGAGGAGGATGATTCCCAGATCGGATGATGCAGTCATCCAGTTGGCCGACCCACCAGAGGCTTCATCCAGCCAGCCACAGGATGCACTTCAGGAGCCTGTCCAGGTCCAGGCCCAGGTCCCAGAAGCACAGCAGCAGACCACCGGGAACCAGTCTGAGGTTCCCGAGCATAGTGAGGACCCTGGGACCACTCAGGAGCCCATGCAGACAGACAGGCCATAGGGAGTCCGTATATCCTTTTTCCTTTCTCTTTTGATGCTTATTTTGTTTAGTTGGCATTGGGGACAATGCCAGCTTTCATTTGAGGGGGTAGGCCCTACTTTTTATTTCATGGATTCATTCGGATGACTGTATATATTTGATACTCTTTATGCTTTCTTTATTTTTCATCTTTGGTTTGTATATATTTTTAACATTTCGCTACATTTCCCGCACTTTATTTTACTTTGGGTCTGTATGTAAAGTTATGTTACATTGTAGATATTCATCCCATCTATTGTATATTCGACAAATCCCCTCTTGTATATATTCATTTTACTTTCCGCAAATTTTTGTTCTTAGCTTCTCATTTGTGATTCGTAGCTTCTTGTTTTGAAAGTTAGCAATAAGCCTTTGGTTTTCTTAATGCCACAGTTCTTTCCAAAGGTGGAGTGTTGTGTGAACCGGGTGGCTCTTCCCAATGATGGATGGCGTGACAACCTTCTTAAGGGTTTGAGTCCGTTTTTCTTTTTGTTTTTAGTAGTTAGTAGTTAAGGGTTCCTCAAGCAAAGCTTCACTTAGGCTTAGCACATTTGCCTTTGATTTTATGGTCAAAAACAAATTTTGTGTTTAGGATGGTGAAAGTCGTGACCTTGAGACTCTTGTGTTGACCGATAATAATCAAATAGTTTTTCGGTACCATTGTGTGCTCAAATCTTATCTAAGGTCATTGTGGGCCCCCGACTCTGTGTCTTTAGCAATCTCAGAGCTTGTGTGGTGAGTAATCGCATTGTAAGTCCAAGTCCCGAGCCATTGGTCTAAAACTTGCCCTGAATGTTTGTTGAGGCGAAATCCTAAGTGAATTTTGACTTGAGACATGATTATAGGCTCTCCTTAGTCCAAATGATAGTTGAACACATCCATAACCTACCAATGATAAGATCCCTAGTCCACCCTTTTGAGCCTTAGACCTTTTTCCTTCAAGAACCATGATACAAGCCTACACCCGTTCTAAAAGATACCCTCTCTTGGCACCCGATCTTTCCATTAGCACATGGCAAAAGTATAAGCTTGGGGGGAGAGACGAGGATTGAAACAAAGTGGTAAAAAGGCACAAAAATGAAGAAAAGGAAAGGCAATGAAAAAGAAAGAAAAGCAAAAAGACAAAAAGAGTATTCAATGTGAAAAAGAATAAAAAGAGATTCAAGAGCAAAGAATGAAAGGTGTGGAAAGTTGAAAGAGGAGAAAATGTTTGAAATGCATAAGAAAGAGTGACGGTGTGTCTCTCTAACCCCTTAGAAAGAAGTGAAATGACTCAAAGAATCAAGTGAAGGTGTACCAAACGAATCAAAAGAAGTGCTTAAAGGAAGATGGAACTTATTTAGACCAAAACATTTCCTACCTCGAACCAAAAGCCTTCACAACGTCTCCACAAAAGCCCTATATGATCTTGAGTTGAATGAAGCTTATATTAGTGGATACTCACATAAGGGGCAAGCATATGGTACCTAGAGCCGGACTTGTGACTTTTTCTTGAGAGAGATGAGTGAACTTCCATTGACCTCGTTCTGAGTGCCACTATTCTAAAGGTGAGGTTTGCTTAGGGAAAGTTGAGGATGTGTGAGTTTGGGTTCCACAATGACCGAAGTAATAGAAAAGAGTTCTTTGATGTGTTGAGTCAACTCTTGAAGCTCTTGTGTCGCACTTAATCCATGGTGTTTCAAAGTTTAAAAGTTGTTAATGATTCATTTGTATTAAGGGGAATTGTTAGTCCCAATTGAGGCTAGTTGAGGTTACTTTAGGTCAGCTGAATTTTCTTGGATTTTCCCTTAAGGGGTGGGTCTTAATTTGTTTACTTGAGGACAAGCAAAAGCTTAAGTTTGGGGGAGTTGATAACTAGTGATTTTGATACATTTTATACTCCTTCTTGCTTATGTTTTGATTGGAAATTCGTAAAAAATAGTCCCAAAAGGCTCACAAGTTGTGCTTGATTGCAGGTTTGATCAACAAAGTTACAAGATGTCAAAGATCAGCTCAAAGGGAGTGAAACTTGCACAAGCACTAAGATAAGACAAAGCTCAGGCAGAACAAGGACAGTGCGGCCGCACTACATTCTGTGCGGTCCGCACTGGGAGATTCAGAGAGCATGCTTTCCAGGCAAAGAGGCAGTGCGACCGTACTACCATTTTGTGTGGTCCGCACTGAGATCAACGCAGCCGATGTCCATTCTCTGCGGTCCGTAGTGAGGAGAATCAGAGAGTTGCAATTTCCCAGTGTCAAGTTAATGCGGTCCGCAGTCCATTTAATGCGGACCGCACTAGAAGCCTCCGCAGCCGCAGTCCATTCTCTGCGGTCCGCAATGCCCAAGTCAGAGAGCAGTTTTGTCAAGTCCAAAGCCTTAGTGCGAACCGCAGTCCATTTTGTGCGGTCCGCACTAACCCCGCAGGGGCATTTTTTTCCAGAATTGTCAGCTTAATATAAATAGCTTCTTTTCCATTTTTAGGTTAAGCAGAGAGATTTAGCTGGTAGCTGCGCTCTTGACTTTGGTTTCCTTAGCTATTTTGGGCAATTTTATCTTTATTTCAACATTGAATCTTCTAGTTTATCTTAGTAATTAATTAATATGAATTGTTCTTCATCTATTTCTTGTTTTTCTTCTTTAATTATGAGTAGCTAGACCCATAAGCTAGGGTTGTGGCTCAACGCTAATGTGGGTAATTGATCAGTCTTGTATTTTAGGGCTAAATTTACTATGAGTGTTTGTTATTTTGGCCAATTTCATGGTTAATTGCTGAATTAGTGGTTGCAAACACTAGTTTGTGTTGAGTTGACTTGAGCTCTTCTTGAAAAAGAGAGCCTAAGTCTCCGAATTTGGTCCAACAAGGAATTGGGGCGTACTCAAGAGATTGATAGTCCCTATTAAAGTGTTAAACCTTGAGAGAGTAATACCCGACTTGAACCCTAGTTGCTTGTGCAAATTTGCATACCCAATTGGTCTTGCGAAAGTCAATTCGGGCAAAATCACTCGAACCACCGAGAGGTGTAGAGTGGGTAAAGTCGTGCAACGGTTATATCATACTCCCCAAATATGTCAAATGTGCCTTAGACTCAAGTACCCGTCAATTGACCACCTAGGCGGGATTCACTACCCTAGTGCCTTTTAAACCATTTGAACAACCCAAAGCATTATAACTCTTAGCTTAATCTAGATGCATTTACAATTTGTAGTTTGATAAATAGTAGAAGTTAAACAAAAACCCCAAAAATGTTTACAAGTGTAATTTGGAACAGATAGGCAACTTTACACTAGATAGATACTCGATTCCAAATTCTAGCTCTCTGTGGAATTTGATCCCGACCCTAAATCGGTTAAAAGCTGCTCCGACCCTCTCTCGCTACTTAATTAGTAGTGCGGAGTAGGCTGTGATCACTTATTTGAGGGGGTAGACCCTACTTTTTATTTCATGGATTCATTCGGATCACTGTATATATTTGATACTCTTTATGCTTTCATTATTTTTCATCTTTGGTTTGTATATATTTTTAAGATTTCACTACATTTCTCGCACTTTTATTTTACTTTAGGTCTGTATATAATGTTATGTTACATTGTAGATATTCATCCCATTTATTGTATATTCGACAAATCCCCTCTTGTATATATTTATTTTACTTTCCGCAAATTTTTATTCTTAGCATCTTATTTGTGATTCGTAGCTTCTTGTTATGAAAGTTAGGAATAAGCCTTTGGTTTTCTTCATGCCACGGTTCTTTCCAAAGGTGGAGTGTTGTGTGAACTGGGTGGCTCTTCCCAATGATGGATGGCGTGATAACCTTCTTAACGGTTTGAGTCCGTTTTTCTTTTTGTTTTTAGTAGTTAGTAGTTAAGGGTGCCTCAAGAAAAGCTTCACTTGGGCCTAGCACATTGCCTTTGATCTCATAGTCAAAAACAAATTATTGTGTTTAGGATGGTGAAAGTCGTGACCTTGAGACTCTTGTGTTGACCGATAATCATCAAGTGGTTTTTCGGGACAATTGTGTGCTCAAATCTTATCTAAGGTCGTTGTGGGCCCCCGACTCTGTGTCTTTAGCAATCTCATAGCTTGTGTGGTGAGTAATCGCATTGTAAGTCCAAGTCCCGAGCCATTGGTCCAGAACTTGCCCTGAATGTTTGTTGAGGCGAAATCCTAAGTGAATTTTGACTTGAGACATTATTATAGGCTCTCCTTGGTCCAAATGATAGTTGAACACATCCATAACCTACCAATGATAAGATCCCTAGTCAACCCTTTTGAGCCTTAGACCTTTTTCCTTCAAGAACCATGATACATGCCTACACCCGTTCTAAAAGATACCCTCTCTTGGCACCCGATCTTTCCTTTAGCATATGGCAAAAGTATAAGTTTGGGGGGTGATATGAGGATTGCAACAAAATGGTAAAAAGACACAAAAATGAAGAAAAGGAAAGGCAATGAAAAAGAAAGAAAAGCATAAAGACAAAAAGAATGTTCAATGTGAAAAAGAATAAAAAGGGATTCAAGAAAAGCAAAGAATGAAAGGTGTGAAAAGTTGAAAGAGGAGAAATGTTTGAAATGCATAAGAAAGAGTGACAGTGTGTCTCTCTAACCCCTTAGAAAGAAGTGAAATGTCTCAAAGAGTCAAGTGAAGGTGTGCCAAACGAATCAAAAGAAGTGCTTAAAGGAAGATGGAACATACTTAGACCAAAACATTTCCTACTCTGAACCAAAAGCCTTCACAACGTCTCTACAAAAGCCCTATATGATCTTGAGTTGAATGAAGCTTACATTAGTGGATACTCACATAAGGGGCAAGCATAACCTAGAGCCGGACTTGTGAGTTTTTCTTGAGAGAGATGAGTGAACGTCCATTGACCTCGTTCTGAGTGCTACTATTCTAAAGGTGTGATTTTCTTAGGGAAAGTTGAGGATATGTGAGTTTGGGTTCCACAATGACTGAAGTAATAGAAAAGAGTTCTTTGATGTGTTGATTCAACTCTTGATGCTCTTGTGTCGCACTTAATCCATGGTGTTTCAAAGAGTAAAAGTTGTTAATGATTCATTTCTATTAAGGGCAACTATTAGTCCCAATTGAGGCTAGTTGAGGTTACTTTAGGTCAGCTGAATTTTCTTGGATTTTCCCTTAAGGGGTGGGTCTTATTTTGTTTGCTTGAGGACAAGAAAAAGATTAAGTTAGGGGGAGTTGATAACTAGTGATTTTGATTCATTTTATACTCCTTCTTGCTTATGTTTTGATTGGAAATTCGTACAAAATAGTCCCAAAAGGCTCACAAGTTGTGCTTGATTGCAGGTTTGATCAACAAAGTGACAAGATGTCAAAGATCAGCTCAAAGGGAGTGAAACTTGCACAAGCACTAAGACTAGACAAAGCTCAAGTAGAACAACGCCAGTGCGGCCGCACTACATTCTGTGCGGTCTGCACTGGGAGATTCAGAGAGCATGATTTCCAGGCAAAGAGTCAGTGCGGCCGCACTACCATTTTATGCGGTCCGCACTGAGATCAACGCGGCCGCAGTCCATTCTCTGCGGTCTGCAGTGAGGAGAATCAGAGAGTTGCAATTTCCCAGTGTCAATTCAATGCGGTCCGTGGTCCATTTAATGCGGACCGCACTAGAAGCCTCCGCGGCCGCAGTCCATTCTCCGCGGTCCGCAATGCCCAAGTTCAGAGAGCCGTTTTGTCATGTCTAAAGCCCTAGTGCGGACCGAAGTCCATTTAGTGCGGTCCGCACTAACCCCGCATGGACATTTTTGTCCAGAATTGTCAGCTTAGTATAAATATCTTCTTTTCCATTTTTAGGTTAAGCAGATAGATTTAGCTGGTAGCTGTGCTCGTGACTTCGGTTTCCTTAGCTATTTTAGGCAATTTTATCTTCATTTCAACATTGAATCTTCTAATTTATCTTAGTAATTAAATAATATGAATTGTTCTTCATCTATTTCTTGTTTTTGTTCTTTAATTATGAGTAGCTAGACCCATAAGCTTGGGGTGTGGCTCAAACCTAGTGTGGGTAATTGATCGGTCTTGTATTTTAGGGCTAAATTGACTATGGGTGTTTGTTATTTGGGCCAATTTCATGGTTAATTGCTGAATTAGTTGTTGCAAACACTAGTTTGTGTTGAGTTGACTTGAGTTCTTCTTGAGAAAGAGAGCCTAAGTCTCCGAATTTGGCCCAACAAGGAATTAGGGCGTAGTCACGAGATTGATAGCCCCAAATAAAGGGTTAAACCTCGAGAGAGTAATACCCGACTTGAACCCTAGTTGCTTGTGCAAATTTGCATACCCAATTGGTCTTGAGAAAGTCAATTCGGGCAAAATCACTCGAACCACTGAGAGGTGTAGAGTGGGTAAAGTCGTGCAACGTTTATATCATACTCCCCAAATATGTCAAATGTGTCTCAGACTCAAGTACCCGTCAATTGACCACCTAGGCGAAAGTCTCTACCCTAGTGCCTTTTAAACTATTTGAACAACCCGTCGCATTATAACTCTTAGCTTAATCTAGTTGCATTTACCATTTGTAGTTTGATAAATAGTAGAAGTAAAACAAAAAACCCCAAAAATGTTTAGAAGTGTAATTTGGAACACATAGGCAACTCTACACTAGATAGATACTTGATTCCAAATTCTAGCTCTCTGTGGAATTCGATCCCGACCCTAAATCGGGTAAAAGCTGCTCCGACCTTCTCTCGCTACTTAATTAGTAGTGCGGAGTAGGCCGCGATCACTTTTTGGGGCCGTTGCCGGGGAGCTAATGGTTTTGGCTATCTATCTAGATAGATTTGTGCTTTGTTCTTCTTTCCTTGTTTGTTACTAATTTGTTTGTGTCAATACATCAGGTATATAATGACATTAAATGCTAATGAACCTCTTGGAAACATGAATGTGGGGGAGGAGGTAGATGACAATGCAGATGAAGAGGTGCCTCTTGTATCTCAAGGACAATGTAGAGGCCGCCAGGCCAATGCAAATGACAATATTCCAGACCCTCCTCCGCCACCTCCAAGAGTGGCTCCTAGAGTTCTTCCCAACCAAGGCTATGCGAGTGCTATTGTTTCGACCCGGATCCGGGCGGGAAACTTTTAAATAACCAAAGTGATGCTGACATTATTAGAGCAGCGTGGGTATTTCACAGGTGCTCCCACTCAAAATGCTTACAAACATCTCAAGGGGTTCGTGGATACCTGTTGGGGGAGCAAGCAAACCAATGTGTCCGAGGATGCACTTCGATTGAGGCTTTTCCCATTCTCACTTAGGGGGAAAGCATTGGATTGGCTTGAGCGACTTCCCAACAATTCCATCACAACTTGGGAAGAGTTGGCGGATAAGTTCATTGCCAAATTTCTCTCACCGGGACACATGGCAGCACTGCGGGATAAGATCTTAGCCTTCAAGCAGGAGCATACTGAACCATTGCACGAGATTTGGGAGCGATACAGAACTATGGTGAAAGAATGCCCCAACAATGATATGACAGAGGCAATGATACAACAAACCTTCTATCGGGGCATCAGTACAACAAATAAGTGCATAGTGAATCAATTAGCTGGGGGGAAATTTCATGAAGCTGCCTTATGATGAAGCTTGTGCTATTCTAGATGAAATGGCTAACATATCCCCCGCTTGGAAAAGTAGAGCCAATGTACAACAGGGTGACCCCACGGTCACTCATTTGCACAAAGAACTACATGACCATGGTCAGGCTATAGCAGAACTTACAACAACAATGAACCAACTAGCAAAGGCACAGTTGCAACAAGTTTATCATCCTCGCCAAGTAAACGCAATGGTGGGTGTTAACATGCTTGTGAACAATAGAAGATAGAGAGGTCAACAGAACCAAGGGAATTCGGATCAATTTGATAATGATTGTGGTGGATTCCAAGATGATTGTTATGATGGGCAGAACGAAGAGGTGCAATATGTGAATAATTACCAAGGCCAAAGAGCAATTCTTCCAACCAACAACAACAATGGCGATCCCAGGGCAATTGGGTTAACCAACAACAAGGCAACAATAACTGGAACAATCAACAACAATTGTGGAAATCAAAATAACAACCGGAACAATCAGGGACACTGGGGAAACAACAACAATTTTGGTGGAAACAACAACAACTAGGGTGGATGGAACAATAACCAACGAAATCAGGGGCAAGGCTTTCAAAGTCCCCCAATGTACCAACAACCGAGCAACCCACCACCTTTTCCATCCCAGGGTCCTAGTACATCCAACAATGAAATGGGTAGAATTGAAATAATGTTCGAACAGATGATGAAAAAGAATGCAGACTCCGATGCGCAACTGGCTTCTCATAATACTTCAATTAGGAATTTGGAGGTCCAGCTAGGACAAATCTCTAAGTCTTTAAACACACGCCCTAAGGGTGCTCTACCAAGTGATACGGTAGTGAACCCAAAGGGAGGGAACAATCATGTTATGGCTGTGACCACTAGGAGTGGACGAGGAGATGATGTGAATGCCTCCAAACAAAAGCAAGTTTTGGGTGATGAAGTTGAGTTGCAAGAACATGAAGTTCCTTTGGTGGTTGAGAATGGCGTTGATGAAAATGCGAATGAAGAAGTGAGGATCGACATTCAAGATGCCGAGGTAGGAACATAAAATGACGTGAACCCATCTAGGGAACACGTAATTGACATGCCGGAGCCGGTTGTGCCAAAATCCAAGGCACCCTTGCCTAGACCACCTCCACCTTATCCTCAGAGGCTAGCCAAGAAGAAAAATGAGAATCAATTCAAAAAGTTCATTGACATGATGAAGAGATTATCCATTAATGTTCCTTTGGTAGAGGCTTTAGAGCAGATGCCGGGCTATGGCAAATTCATGAAAGATTTGGTGATAAAGAAAAGATCCATGGACTGTGAAACTATCAAGATGACCCACCAAGTTAGTGCTATAGTACATTCAATGGCTCCAAAATTAGAGGATCATGGTGCTTTCGCTATCCCTTGCACTATAGGGAGTGCAGACTTTGCTAAAGCTTTATGTGATCTTGGGGAAAACATCAACTTAATGCCCTACTCAGCTTTCAAGACTTTGGGTATTGGGCCACCGAGGCCAACTTCCATGCGATTGCAAATGGCAGACAAATCAATGAAGAGACCATTGGGTATTGTTGATGATGTGCTCGTCCGGGTGGACAAATTTATCTTGCCAGCTAATTTTGTGATCTTGGATTGTGAGGTAGATTATGAGGTCCCGATCATATTAGGGAGACGTTTCCTTGCTACGGGGAAGGCTCTAGTGGACGTGGAAGCAGGGGAACTCACTTTTAGGGTGGGTGATGAAAAGGTCGTTTTTCAAGTGTACAAGTTAATGAAGCAGCCCAATTGTACATAAGTGTGTTCATTTGTGGATCTTGTCACGGCTATGATAATAGATGATACCAGTGCAATGATCAATGTGGAGGACCCTTTGGAGGCCGTATTGTTGAATCTTGATGTCAATGATGATGAGGGTCGAGTGGAGTGCGTGAATGCTTTACATGGAATGGGCTCTTATTCTTATGAGCCTAGGAAACTCTCTTTGGATCTTGAAAATAGAAAGACCCCTCCAACAAAGCCTTCAATTGAGGAACCTCCGGTGTTGGAGTTGAAGCCATTGCCTTCACACCTCAGGTATGAGTTCTTAGGCCCTAATTCAACTTTACCAGTTATTCTTTCCTCTTGTCTTACTAACATGCAGGTAGGTGCCACATTGGCGGTGCTCAAAAAGCGGAAAAAGGCAATTGGATGGACTCTAGTTGATATTTGGGGAATAAGCCCCGCATTCTGTATGCACAAGATTATTCTGGAAGATGATGCAAAACCCTCCTTGGAACATCAAAAGAGGCTGAATGAGGCAATGCAAGAAGTTGTGAAAAAGGAGGTGATCAAGTGGTTAGATGTCGGCGTGGTGTATCCTATCTCTGACAGCTCATGGACTTCACCGGTGCAGTGTGTGCCGAAGAAGGGTGGTATGACCGTGGTGACCAATGCTAATAATGAGCTTATTCCAACCCGGACAGTGACCGGATGGAGGGTGTGCATGGACTACCGCAAGCTGAACAAGGTGACCTGCAAGGATCACTTCCCATTGCCTTTCCTTGACCAGATGCTCGATCGTCTTGCTGGGCGTGCCTTCTATTGTTTCTTGGATGGTTATTCGGGGTACAATCAAATTTTGATAGCTCCAGAGGATCAAGAAAAGACAACCTTTACTTGTCCATATAGCACCTTTGCTTCTCTCGGATGCCCTTTGGGTTGTGCAATGCACCGGCAACATTCCAACGGTGTATGATGGCCATTTTCACCGATATGGTGGAAGATATTTTGGAGGTGTTCATGGACGACTTTAGTGTTGTGGGTGATTCATTTGACGAGTGTTTGAACAATTTGGATAGAGTGTTGGCCCGGTGTGAAGACACCAATCTTGTGCTAAATTGGGAAAAATGCCACTTCATGGTTGAGGAGGGCATAGTGTTGGGTCATAAAATTTCAAAGAATGGTATTGAGGTTGACAAAGCCAAAATTGAGGTGATTTCAAGACTTCCTCCCCCCACTTCTGTCAAGGGGGTTAGAAGTTTTCTTGGGCATGCGGGGTTCTACCGGCGATTTATCAAGGACTTTTCGAAGGTAGTGAATCCTTTGTGCAAGCTGCTAGAAAAGGATACAAAGTTTGTGTTTGATGAGGGATGTATGCAAGCCTTTGAACTTCTCAAGCATAAGTTGACCACCACCCCGATCATTACCGCACCCAATTGGAGCTTGCCTTTCGAGCTCATGTGCGACGCGAGTGATGTTGCGGTTGGGGCAGTTTTGGGTCAAAGAGTGAACAAAATGTTTCATCCGGTGTACTATGCGAGCAAGACAATGAATGAAGCTCAAAGGAACTACACGGTGACTGAGAAAGAATTGTTGGCTATTGTGTTCGCAATGGAAAAGTTTCGGCCATATCTTATGGGAGCCAAAGTCATAGTGCACACCGATCATGCAGCTCTTAGGTATTTGATGACAAAGAAAGACTCCAAAGCTAGACTGATGCGATGGGTCTTATTACTCCAAGAGTTTGATTTGGAAATTGTGGACCGGAAAGGTAGTGAAAACCAAGTGGCGGATCATTTGTCCCACTTGGAGGAAGAAGGAAGGTCGTGTGATGGCCTAGAGATCAATGATGCATTTCCCGATGAGCAGCTACTTTCTGTGTCGATGAGTGATATGCCATGGTTTGCGGATATTGCTAATTTCCTTGTGACTGGCATCATCCCGTGTGAGCTCTCTTCTAACCAAAGGAAGAAGCTCAAACGGGATAGTCTGGACTTCTATTGGGACGAGCCATACTTGTTCAAGATTTGCACCGACGGAGTGATCCGGAGGTGTGTACCTGAGGAGGAGCAATTTAGCATCCTAGAGGCTTGTCATTCCTCCCCCTATGGTGGCCATCATGGAGGGGCGAGGACAGCTTCAAAAGTTCTGAGTTGTGGTTTTTATTGGCCAACCTTGTTCAAAGATGCAAGTGATCTCGTAAAAAGGTGTGATCAATGTCAAAGAGCGGGCGGTATTTCTAAGAAAGATGAGATGCCTCTAAACACCATTCTCGAAGTGGATATCTTTGATGTATGGGGTATCGATTTTATGGGCCCATTTGTAAGCTCGTGCGGAAACACCTACATTCTTGTAGCGGTTGATTATGTCTCAAAATGGGTTGAGGCCGTGGCCTTGCCCAACAATGAAGCTAGGAGTGTGGTCACATTTCTAAGGAAGAGCATTTTCACAAGGTTCGGCACTCCTCG
>NW_017671382.1:300669-304299 GCF_001879085.1 Nicotiana attenuata
AAATGATGTGATGGTAACTTGCGTCGTGCCGCGACGTTAAATCAGACGCTTCTTGGGAGGCAACCCATGTGTTTTTCTTTTTCTTTTTCTTTTTATTTGATTTTCATTGTAGTGTAGGATTGATTTTCGGGCTAACTGGTTGTGAGATGTTACGGGATTGTGTTGATGCAGTGCAGGACATAGTAGAAAAAATGATCAGGTCTCTGACGTTATCAGTGCGGCCGCAGTCCATTCTGTGCGGGCCACGTTGAAGAAAGAGTAAAAATACAACTCTCTGAAGTTTGCCACTGTGGTCGCACTACATTTTATGCGGTCCGCAGTGGACCACTGCGGCCCACAGTCCATTTTGCGCGGACCATAGTGTGTTGCCCCCTCAAGCTTGCAATTTTTTGTATAGTGCGGACCGCGGTCCATTTTGTGCGGTCCGCACTGGGGTAGGTAAGTTGGGCCCCAGGGCTTTTTCTATAAATAGTCCTTGAGGCCCACCTTTTACACTTTTCGAACCTTTGCATCTCAGAAGCCTTAGAACACTGTTCATCCTTTCCTGTTGCTTGTAATTGACTGTTTAGAACTGAGTAGCTGCATTTCATCTCACATCTGGTACCATTACCTTCTTTTTAATTATTTACTTTTGTTAATTTCCTTTAATTTTTGTTTTTTTCTTTCTTCCCTCTCTATGCTTCCCGTAGTTCTTCAATTATTTAGATTAGGGTAGTTAAATTTTTGATTAATGTAGACTTAGGTAGTTACAATCAATGGGTAAAACATGTAGGGACACTAATTAGGTGTAAATTTAGGCTTAAAATAAAAAATACATGGAACCCTAATTTAGTGCCACAAGTGGGCACTCAGTGCGGACCGCAGTCATTTTTGTGCGGTCCACTGTGCCCTTGTGCGGTCCGCAGTACCATTTTGTGCGGACCGCATTGATGAACTTCTGATTGCTAAACCTCAGGCATTGCGGCCGCACTGCATTTTGTGCGGTCCGCATTGCCTAGATATAGAGAGTGGGTAGTCTGCACCCCACCTCTGTGCGGACCGCGGTGACCTCAGTGCGGCCGCACACCATTTTGTGCGGTCCGCACTGTGTGACTTCTGCAACATTTCTGCAATTTTTCTTCCTGATTCTGCAACTCTGTTCTTAACTGATGCAACTGATACTAACAAGTTCAATTGAATTGTGTTTGTAGACAATGGTGAAACAACGAGGTAAAGGCACTAAACAACCAGGCAGAGGAGAATCCTCCTGGGGAGGGAAATAGAAAATGATAAAATTGACTCCCAAAGCTCGGGAGGCAATAAAAGCAACCAGAAAGGCGATAAAGGCTGCTGATAGAGCTGCTTCTCACTCATCGGGAAGTGAGTATGAGCCTTCCTGGGAGATATCTTCAGACTCAGTACCAACGTACATCCCTGACTGGCCGGAGAGGTATAGGCTAAGAGACACACCTCCAGCATCCCCCACTGTCCAAGAGTCGGTGCATATTTCTTTTGGGTCGTCTGAAGGCTCAGGTGAAGGTAGTGGGGAATAGTCCACCTCTCCCACAGCTTCATTATCTGGAGAAGGTGCAGTAGGTGCTGAGGAGGGAGTAGAGGGAGAAGAAGAAGTAGGAGAAGGAGGTGAACCACAGGTGGGGGGTATTGCTAGAACTAGGAATCCGGAGGTGTGGCAAGACCGGTTCGTTAGTGAAGTAGCATACCATAAATTCCGGGAATGGTGGCCGGTGAGGAAGTTGATCCCAGGAGATATCTTCAGACTCATAGATAGAGACTTGCTACCTCACAACCCCAATGTGAGGAGGCAGTTTAGGGAGAGAGTTGGCTGGGCGCACTTTTTATCTGATTGTGTGGATGCCAATGAGCACTTGGTCAAAGAATTCTACGCCAACGTTGCCCACATAAAAAAGGGTACAAAGGTGACCAAGGTGCGGAACTTGAAGGTGTTATTTGATGGGAAGACGATAAATGATTACCTTGGTTTCGATGAGGAGGATGAGTCCCTATACATGGCAAAGATGGAAATGGGTGAAGAGGTCCGTCCCTGGCTAGCACAATACCAGGCAATCCCAGGTACAACCCCCGACTGGTTGACTGCTGGAGTCAAAATTCTGAGGCGTAGTTTGAAATTTGAAGCGAGGGGGTGGGAGACATTCGTATGTAGCAGGTTGGACCCTACCACTCATGACAACACCCTACCTCTTCACCGGGCTGTTTTGGTGGCTTTGATCATGGCGGGGTACCCAATCAATGTAGGGAATGTGATGTCGAGGATTATCTCAATTGTGGGTGCGGAGCATGACAGAAACTACCCGTTCCCCAGTTTTCTCACCATGTACTTCAGGGATCTGAAAGTGGAAAAGAGGCCCTTCGATATCAAGGTGAAAGCGAAGGCCCCATTTTCGTGGTATAGCATGCGGGGGGATGATAACCCCAAGAGCAAGAGTTTCAAGAGTTCAGTTACTGCTCCATCTGGCCATTCTGAAGAGCCAGTTGTGGTAGTGACTCCTACTGAGCCGGCCTCCACTTCCACTGCTGCCCCTCCTGGTCCATCCACCTCAACGGACCCGGAGATCCCATCTTCCCGGTCCCACCCCATTACTGCCCGCCGGCTGAGCCAGGCACTTCTGAGTATCAACAACTGGATGAGACTACCTCATCCAATTTGTCCATCCTGACCACCACTGTAGAGGCTCAGTCGGCACCTCCACCCCTACAGGTTCCCCAGTCAATAAAGGATGCTCTCAAGGAGATATTAGAAAATGAGAAGAAGATCCTTGACACTCAGGCGGTGCTCACAAAGGTAGTTGATTCACATAGCAAGGCTCTCAAGGAGCTTGCGAGGGAGCACAAGAAGCTGAGGAAGACACGGGCCTCCAAGGAGTCCGTGAAGGAGCTGAGAGCGGATGTTGACAGACTGAAGGCAGATCACTTGCCTTTGGACTTATTGCTCCAGGATCCATCACCAGCAGTTCATCCACAGCCGGAGCAGTCACAGAGGCCTCCCAAGAGGAAGAGGATGATTCCTAGAGCTGATGATGCAGTCATCCAGCTGGCAGATCCACAGGAGACCTCCTCCAGTCAGCCACAGGATGCACCACCTCCGGAGCCTGTCCAGGTCCAGGCCCAGGTCCCAGTAGCAGAGCATCAGGCCACAGGGAACCAGTTTGAGGTTCCCGAGCACAGAGAGGACCCAGGGACCACACATGAGCCTATGCAGACAGACGGGCCATAGGGAGTTTTCTATATCCTTTTTCCCTTTCTCTTTTTGGTGCTTTATTTAGACTAGTTGGCATTGGGGACAATGACAACTTTCATTTGAGGGGGTAGGCCCTACATTTTGGATGATTGTATATATTTAACAATTTTTATGCTTTCTTGATTTTTCATCTTTGGTCTGTATATAATTTAAATATTTCGTTACATTTATCGCACTTTTATTTTACTTTGGGTCTGTATATAAAGTTATGTTACATTGTACATATTCATCCCATCTATTGTATATTCAAATCCCCTCTTGTATATATTCATTCTACTTTCCGCAAGTTTTTCATTTTTAGCTTCTTATTTGTGATTCGTAGCTTCTTGTTTTCAATGTTTGCAATAAGCCTTTGGTTTTCTTAATGCCACGGT
>NW_017671383.1:0-4416 GCF_001879085.1 Nicotiana attenuata
AAGAGCGAGTTATGTGCACCAACTCAATCTCATTTGTGGAATGTGTGTGATATGTGTGGTGGTAAAAATGATCACCTTCATGGTTGTGCTTATATTTCTTATTTTCCCCCAACCCCTTACTATGATGGTTCTACCTTTTCTTGTGAAGTTAATAGGAACAAAGAACCTGGGAATGCGGACCTGAAGGAGATCAAGGATATGCTAAAGTGCCTTCTGGAACAAAACAATGAGAAACAATTGCACATAGAAAGGCAAGAGGCAACTATTCGCAAGTTGGAGACTCAATTGAGTCAAGTGGTTGGAGCTTTTAATGCTCAACAAGCCAATATTGAGGATAGTAGCCAAGAAGAGCATGAATTTGAGGTGTTAATTGGGGAGGTTAGAGTAGAACATCAACAACCTAGCCAACTACAATTTGAGGATGTCAATGTTGAAGAAGTGAGACTAGAGCCAACCAAGGACTTTGAGGATATAAATTTTGTTGACTCTAGTATCACTGATGTTGAGGATGTTGAGAGTCCTGAAGTTCATGTGTTTGAGCGCATTGGTCCACACTCCAAGCATTTTTACACATTATGTTTGGATGATGATATGGAAATAGAGTCATCCAAACCAATTGAAGAGTCAGGGAATGAGGAACAAGGTGCATATATTCTGGAATTCTTCTTGCCAGACAGTCAAGATTACATACCTCATACGAAGGAATGCAGAATACTACATTATTTCCTTGGGCCTGTTAGATTCATTCCACCGCCCCATGACCATAATCATAAGCTTGAATCAAAATTGGGGGTTCAATTCATAAGCTCGAGGTGGAGGCAAAAAGTGATTCGCGTCGTGCCGCGACGTTAAATCAAGCGCTTGTTGGGAGGCAACCCAGCTTTATTGCTTTCTTTTATTTGTTTTTTATTATTTTTTTAATTGTATTATTTTTGCAGTGTCAATTTTTTATTTTTTAGGAGAATGGAAAGCAAAGGTATTGGAAGGATGCAACAGCAAACCAAATGGCTGGAACTAAGTGTGAGGTACCCGCACAAAGGACCAAGCTTGGGAGAAGTCTGAGTACCCCATGAGTTGTTAGTGCTTCGGCCTTTAGCCTACCAGGGAGTCTCTTGTACCCTTTTATTAGTTATGGTGTGCATTGGGGACAATGCACAATTTTAAGTGTGGGTGAAGAGATTGTCTGGGTGACTTTTCATGCTACTTTAGCTGTATTAGTTTAATTAAATAGTATTTTTTTTTAAAGATTGTACTTTTCCCGACGATGGATCTATTAGACAATTTTCTTGAGGAATTTAAGTCTAAAGAAAAAAAACAAAAAGATTTTCTTTGTAGGTAGTGTAATAATTCCCCCTTGGTTTTTCTTTGTGCCGCGGTTCTTTTCCAAGGGTTTTATTTGAACCAGGTGTAGTTAGTGTTTTTTTTTAGGAATAGGAGTCATTGTGTTGTGTTTTGAATTGAAGCAATATCTCTTAACTTTGTTATGCCTTTAGAATAGTGAGTACTTTGGTTGTGACGCTTAGGCTCAGTTTTTGACTCTTGTATAAGTACCTTAAATTGTATGATTTTAAATTTGCTTAACTGCTTTGACTAGAGTGTCTTGATGAATCCAATCCTGAGTGAGTTATGTACCATGTGTGTGTGAGGTTTTGTGATATTCTGTGCATTGCATTTGATGCCTAGAACTTGCCCCGTGTGTTTGCAAAGCGAAATAGTAGTGTTGTTCAGTCTTGGAAGTGATATAGGCGTTTTCTTTGTTGAGCCGGATATGTATATTTTACCCGCCTAATTGTTATGTATCGTAGTTAACCTCTTTGAGCCTATAATCCTTTTACTTTGGCAACCACATTACAAGCCTTACCCATTTGTTTGAATTAACCATCTATTTGAACCATTGTAACCTCTCATGAGCACTTGAATTGTTTATGAACTTTGTAAAAGTTAAAGTGTGGGGTGGTTGGTTTGGCTTTTGAGTGGAACTAATTGAATAAGGAGAAAGGTGCACTGTTTTGAATGCACTGTTTTGAAAAAGGAAGAGCCACTTGAATTGAAAAAAAATATAGTTGGATTGTTGTGAAAAAAAATCCTTGATAAGTGGTGGCTATTGACGTAAGTGTGCTTAAAGAAGTATGAGGTAATATACATTGATGTGAAGGTGGAGTTTGGTTTAACATAAGTATGGGGTTTGAATGTTAAAATGTATGTATTAAAGTGCTTAGGGAGGTGTAGTCACTCTTATATCTAAATATATCCTACCCGTCTCGTAGCCTACATTACAACCAAATAAAGTCCTAATTGATCCTAGATTGAATGAGCTTGATTAGTAGAGTCATACACTACGGGCAAGCTTATGGTACATCTTTTGTGGCATATGAATGTTATTTCTGAGAGTGAGTGAATTCTTTCTATCTTGAGTTCCTAAGTGTTCTTAAATTTTATTGTGAGGAACTACTCTCTTGTGTTGTGTGAGGGCACTTGATTCATGAAGGAAAGGTAATGTCAGTGACCTCTATGTTAGAGTAAGTAGGTGAGTTGTGAATAATGCGTGGTACTTGTGAGTCAAATCTTGAGGTGAAGATGTTACGCTTTTGTGCTTAGTCTATTTTAAATACTCTTGGTGTGATGGGTTAGGAGAATTGTTTAAAAAGGTCGTGTCTATAAAAAAAAAGTGTAGTTTGATTGCTCGAGGACGAGCAATGGTTTAAGTGTGGGGTGTTGGTGATAGGCTATAATTGCGTATTTTAGTCGCTTATTACACTCTAATTTACTGCATTTTAGTTGAGTTTGCGCTTTAATCGCTAGTGTTTTGCACTAATTGTGTGTTTTATGCCTTGTAGGTGTGATTCCGAGCTATATAGATGTTATGGAATGAATTTAAGTGATTTGAAGCTTTGAAGTCTGAGTAAAAGCTCAAGGAATTAAGCCGGGATCGTGTTCGGGGGTCAAATTTGATAATTAAGTACGAACGAAGACTTGAGGAGGCATATTGCGCACTGTCTAGTAAAATAGACATAACTTTTTGTTCAGAACTCCATTTGGGCTCCACAATATATGATTGGAAAGCTAACTCAAAGGGCTACAACTTTCATGTTTTATGTTTTTCCAAATTCCAAACGGAACAGGGTGAAAAACGAGCAGACGCGCGAAGGACGCGCGAAGTCGCGCATAGTTCGCGCGCTAAAAAGATTGAGGCAGAAAGGTGCGCGAAGACCGCGCGAAGTCGCGCGTCTGACCCGGGAAAAGTGTCTTTTTTCACATTGGAGAAGGTATAATTGTTTGGGCCTAACCCTTCTTGGTATATATACACGGGAGGACGCCACTTTGGGAGGATCGAACATATTTTGGAGGAGAATTCACGTGGAGGAACACACACCACGCTTAGAGGGGGGCATATTTTGGACATAGATTCGACCTAAGGAGGCAAGAACACATTGGGAGCAAGGCGGAGAATTCATCTATAAGTTTTTCCTTCCCCTTCCTATTTTTCATTGTTGGTTATGACTTTTAGTATTGTAGTTTTACATACTATTATGAATAGCTAATTTGTTATCTAGAGTTTTGATAGAACCTTTTGTAGGATAAATTCTTGTTATGTTTTTATATAATTGAGCCATAGCTTTTCTCTATTTGTTCAACTACGTTTATATTGTGGTTGGTTGAAGAGCTCTCAATTAGCTGTGCCTATTTAGTATGCATAACTCGGGAGAGAGTGCATATTTAGGTAATTGTTGAACAACACCACTCCCAGAGTATATGAGGGATCAATAACCGAGGGTTTAAAGGCGGGATTAGGGATAACGAAGCCTTGAGTGCGATCTGAAGTGAGCTGTATTAAAAGCCAGCTAGCGTAGCTCGGGAGAGTGCGTCTAGTAAATTGTCGTAATTACTCGGGAGAGATTTACGGTAGTAAGAGTGCTCATGATCGGTAGAGAATACTTAGGCGAAATTATAGAAGACATAGCGGGAAGGATTCCGACAATTGGGGAAATCATAACTCTAGACCTCCTTAATCTTTTCTATAACCCTCAGTATCGTTAGTTGTTAATTTACTATTTTAATTTGTTAGTTAAGTAGTTAAACACAAGAATCTTAATATCTATAAGTTAGGAATTGTTCAAGCTTGTCTTCTTGGTGATAGTGAACAACTGTAGCTAAACCTTAGTTCTCTGTGGGATTCGACTCCGGACTTGTAAACCGGATTATATTTGCAACGACCGCATTGTCCTTTTTATAAGGCATAGTTGGGCGTGATTAAATTTTTGCGCCGTTGCCGGGGAACTAACGGTGTAGTTGTAGGTGTACATATTGCTAGGTTTCAAGTTTGAACTTTTATTTTATTATTTAATTTTTTTTATTTTTTTATTTTAGTTTTATTTTGCTTTATTTTGAGTAAACTATTGACATTCATGGAATTAT
>NW_017671383.1:4432-92238 GCF_001879085.1 Nicotiana attenuata
TACACTACGGGCAAGCTTATGGTACATCTTTTGGGGCATATGAATGTTATTTCTGAGAGTGAGTGAATTCTTTCTATCTTGAGTTCCTAAGTGTTCTTAAATTTTATTGTGAGGAACTACTCTCTTGTGTTGTGTGAGGGCACTTGATTCATGAAGGAAAGGTAATGTCAGTGACCTCTATGTTAGAGTAAGTAGGTGAGTTGTGAATAATGCGTGGTACTTGTGAGTCAAATCTTGAGGTGAAGATGTTACGCTTTTGTGCTTAGTCTATTTTAAATACTCTTGGTGTGATGAGTTAGGAGAATTGTTTAAAAAGGTCGTGTCTATAAAAAAAAAAGTGTAGTTTGATTGCTCGAGGACGAGCAATGGTGTAAGTGTGGGGTGTTGGTGATAGGCTATAATTGCGTATTTTAGTCGCTTATTACACTCTAGTTTACTGCACTTTAGTTGAGTTTGCGCTTTAATCGCTAGTGTTTTGCACTAATTGTGTGTTTTATGCCTTGTAGGAGTGATTCCGAGCTATATAGATGTTATGGAATGAATTTAAGTGATTTGAAGCTCTGAAGTCTGAGTAAAAGCTCAAGGAATTAAGCCGGGATCGTGTTCGAGGGTCAAATTTGATAGTTGAGAACAAACGAAGACTCGATGAGGCATATTGCACACTGTCTAGTAAAATAGATATAACTTTTTGCTCAGAACTCCATTTGGTCTCTAAAATATATGGTTGGAAAGCTAACTCAAAGGGCTACAACTTTCATGTTTTAGGTTTTTCCAAATTCCAAACGGAACAGGGTGAAAAACCGCGGTTACGGTAGGATCGCGGTAGGACCGCGGCAGAACATTACCAAAGATTCAGAGGACCATTCTGGCCGCGGTCCTGGCGTAACTGCGGTGGAACCGCGGCAGGACGCGTAAATTTCAGGGACTAAAGTGCAAAATACGGGATTTTAAGCCCTAAACCCTACATTAAACGAGGGAGGCCAGCTAAGAGCGAAAGAGAATAATTTTTGGAAGTGAAAAACATCAGAAGGAAGGGCAAGAGGCAAGGAGGATCATTGGGCATCAATCTTTAATGTTCTTCTTTGTTCTTTTACCTTTGAATATGAATTCTTTTGTGATTTTTGTTATTTTCATGAGTAGCTAACTTTTCTAATCTAAGGTTTTGGTGAAACCCGTTGGGGATGAATTGGTTGTTATAAGTAATATAGATTTGAATTAGTTTAATCTCTATTTGTTCAACTATGTTTTGATTGTGGTTAATTGAAAGGATCCTCAATTAGCCGTTCCTATTTATTATGTATCTGCTTGAGAGAGAGTGCATATTTAGGTAGTTGTTTGAACAACATCACTCCCGGAGTATAGGCGAGAGTCATAACCGAGGGTTTAGAGGTTGGATTAGAGATAACGATACCTTGGGTGCGATCTAAGTGAACTGTAATGCGAATCTAGCTAGCGTAGCTTGAGAGAGTGCGTCTAGTAAATTATCATAATTGCTTGAGAGAGATTTATGATAGCTGGAGAGTTCATGATTGATAGAGGCAACTAAGTCAACGCTATAAGAAACATACAACCAAGGAAATCAACAACGGGGAAAACCATTATCTTAGACCTTTATTCTAATTGTTTACAATTCAAGCATAGTTAGTTTTCAGCTGTTTATTTATTTTCAATCTTGTCTTCTTGGTGATATTAAACAGATACAGCTAAGCCTTAGTTCTCTGTGGGATTCGACTCCGGACTTTTAGACCGGATTATATTTGCAGCGACCGCTTATCCTTTTTAGGACTAGAGTTGGGCGTGATCAGTCTCCCCTTCCGCGAACGCGAAGAACAATGCCACCCAAACCCCAGCTGCTCAACTTCCTCTACGCGAACGCAGAGCCTCTCTCGCGAACGCAATGCACAACAAGCCCAGCCCTTCGCGAACGCAAAGGCTAAAATCCTCAGCCCCTTCAACTAACCCTTCGCAATCGTGAGGGCCTACTCGCGATTGCGAAGGCCATTTCTCTGCAACACTGAACAACAGTTTTCTACAACTCTCAACATCTAGAAATGATCTGATTGACCACCCAAAACTCACCCGAGGCCCCCGGGACCTCAACCAAACATGCCAACTTATCCCTTAACATCATTCAAACTTGTTCCAATCTTCGGAACTCTCAAAACAACATCGAAACACCAAATTCGCATAGGATTCAAGCCTAAGAATTCCAAAATCTTCTACATTACGCTTTTGATCAAAAACCCAACCAAACCACGTCCGAATGACCTGAAATTTTGCACACACATCCCAAATGACACAACGGAACTACTGCAACTCCCGAAATTCCATTCCGACCCCTATATCAAAATCTCGCCTATCAACCGGAAAATGCCAAAAGTCCAATTTCGCCAATTCAAGCCTAAATCTACTCCGGACCTCCAAAACACATTCCGGTCACGCTCATAAGTCCCAAATCACCTCCCGAAGCTATCCGAACCATCGGAACTTACATCCAAGCCCTCTAACACATAAGTCAACATCCGGTTGACTTTTTCAACTTAAGCTTTCTTAGAAGAGACTAAGTGTCTCAAATCTTCTCAAAACCTTTCCGAACCCGAGCCAACCAACCCGATCACATATAGAACCGATAAATAAAGCAATAAGAAGCAGAAATGGGGGAAACAGAGCGGTAACTCATGAAACGATCGGCCGGGTCGTTATATCCTCCCCCTCTTAAACAAACGTTTGTCGTCGAACGAGTCAAGAAACATACCTGAAGCCTCAAACAGGTGAGGATATCTGCTCCGCATCTCCCGCTCAGTCTCCCAGGTAGCCTCCTCCACGGGCCGACCTCTCCACTGCACTTTCACTTTAGCTATATCCTTTGATCTCAACTTTCGAACCTGACGCTCCAAAATAGCTACTGGCTCCACATCATAAGTCAGATCACCATCTAACTGAACCGTGCTGAAATCTAGAACATGAGATGGATCCCCAATATACTTCCGGAGCATAGAAACATGAAATACCGGATGCACACTCGACAAGCTAGGTGGCAAAGCAAGCTCATAAGACACCTCCCCGATCCTCCGAAGTACCTCAAAAGGCACAATGAACCGAGGACTCAATTTACCTTTCTTCCTAAATCTCATAACACCCTTCATGGGTGAAACCTTCCACAGAACCTTCTCACCAACCATGTAGGACACATCCCGAACCTTCCTGTCCGTATAGCTTTTTTGTCTCGACTGCGCTCTACGAAGCCTCTCCTGGATCACCTTCACTTTGTCTAAAGCATCATGCACCAAATCTGTACGCAATAGCCTGGCCTCGCCCGGCTCAAACCAATCAATTAGAGATCTACACCGCCTTCCATACAAAGCCTCATATGGAGCCATCTGAATACTCGACTGGTAAATGTTGTTATAAGCAAACTCTGCGAGCGGTAGAAACTGATCCCGTGACCCTCCGAAATCAATGACACAAGCGCGTAGCATGTCCTCCGATATCTGAATAGTGCGCTCGGACTGCCCGTTCGTCTGAGGGTGAAAAGTTGTGCTCAACTCAACTTGAGTACCCAACTCTCGCTGTACAGACCTCCAAAATTGTAAAGTAAACTGAGTGCCCCGATCTGAAATGATACAAACTGGGAC
The DNA here is from genome assembly GCF_001879085.1 of Nicotiana attenuata. Lineage (NCBI taxonomy): Eukaryota > Viridiplantae > Streptophyta > Magnoliopsida > Solanales > Solanaceae > Nicotiana > Nicotiana attenuata. The sequence goes on from NW_017671383.1 coordinate 8,068, forward strand.
ACCATGCAAACGAACAATCTCTCAGATATATATCTCTGCCAACCGCTCTGAAGAATAGGTGGTACAGATAGGAATGAAGTGTGCGGACTTGGTCAGCCGATCCACAATCACCCAAATAGCATCGAACTTCTTCAAAGTCCGTGGAAGCCCAACTACAAAGTCCATGGTGACCCGCTCCCACTTCCACTCTGGAATATCCATCCGCTGAAGCAAGCCACCTGGTCTCTGGTGCTCATATTTCACCTGCTGACAATTGAGACACCGAGCTACAAACCCCACAATGTCTTTCTTCATTCTCCTCCACCAATAATGCTATCTGAGATCCTGATACATCTTCGTGGCACCCGGATGAATGGAACACCGCGAGCTATGGGCCTCCTCTAGAATCAACTCCCGAAGCCCATCTACATTGGGCACAGATATCCGGCCATGCATCCTCAACAACCCATCATCACCGATAGTCACATCTCTGGCATCATCATGCTGAACTCTATCCTTAAGGACAAAAAAATAAGGATCATCATACTGGCGCTCTCTGAGCTCATACAAGGAAGACCGAGAAATCACACAAGTCAATACCCAACTGGGCTCCGAAATATCCAACCTCACGAACCGATTAGCCAAGGCCTGAACAGCCACTGCAAGAGGTCTCTCCCCAACTGGAATATATGCCAAACTCCCCATACTCACCGCCTTCCGGCTCAAAGCATCGGCCACCACATTGGCCTTCCCGGGTGATACAAGATAGTAATGTCATAATCCTTTAGCAACTCCAACCACCTCCGCTGCCTCAAATTGAGATCCTTCTGCTTGAACAAGCGCTGGAGGCTACGATGATCAGTAAATACCTCACAAGACACACCATACAAATAATGCCTCCAAATCTTCAACGCGTGTACAATGGCAGCCAACTCCAAATCATGAACAGGGTAGTTCTTCTCATGGGGCTTCAACTGTCGAGAAGCATAAGCAATCACTCTACCCTCCTGCATCAAAACACACCCAAAACCAACTCTCAAAGCATCACAATACACGGTATAAGAACCTGAAGCTGATGGCAATACTAACACTGGAGCTGTGGTCAAGGCAGTCTTGAGCTTCTGAAAGCTCTTCTCACACTCGTCAGGCCACTAAAATGAAACACCCTTCTGAGTCAACTTGGTCAAGGGCAATGCAATAGATGAAAATCCCTGAACGAACCAGCGATAATAACCCACCAAACCAAGAAAACTGCGAATCTCTATGGCTGAGGACGGTCTGGGCCAACTCTGAACCGCCTCTATCTTCTTCGGATCAACCTGAATACCATTACTGGACACCACGTGCCCCAAGAAAGCCACTGAACTGAGCCAAAACTCACATTTGTAGAACTTTGCATAAAGCTTCTCCTCTCTCAATCTCTGCAACACAACTCTCAAATGCTCCGCGTGCTCCTCCTGACTACGCGAGTATACTAGAATATCATCAATGAAGATTATGACAAACGAGTCGAGATACGGTCGGAACACGTTGTTCATCAGAAGCATGAACGTTGCTGGGGCATTGGTTAGCTCGAAAGACATCACCAAGAACTCATAATGACCATATCGGGTCCTGAAAGTTGTCTTAAGAATATCTGAGTCCCTTATCTTCAACTGGTGATAACCTGAACGGAGATCAATCTTGGAGAACACTCTCGCTCCCTAAAGCTGGTCGAACAAATCATCGATATGAGGCAAAAGGATACTTGTTCTTAATAGTTACTTTGTTCAACTGCCTGTAATCAATGCACATTCTCATCGTGCCATCCTTCTTCTTCACAAATAAAACAGGCGTACCCCAATGTGACACACTAGGACGAATGAACCCCTTATCAAGGAGCTCCTGAAGCTGCTCCTTTAACTCCTTCAACTCCGATGCTGCCATACGATACGGTGGAATAGAAATGGGCTGAGTGCCCGGCACCAGATCAATACCAATATCAATATCCCTGTCCGGTGGCATGCCCGACAGGTCTGCAGGAAACACATCTGGGAAATCCCTCACGATTAGAACAGAATCAATACTGGGAGCCTCTACACTGACATCCCTCACAAAGGCTAGATATGAAAGACAACCCTTCCCAACCATACACTGGGCCTTTAAGAAGGAAATCACCCTGCTGGGAACATAATCGGTCGAACCTCGCCACTCAATCCGTGGCATACCCGGTATAGCCAATGTCACTGTCTTGGCATGACAGTCCAGAATAGCCCGGCACGGAGATAGCCAATCCATGCCCAATATAACATCGAAGTCCACCATACATAACAACAATAGATCTATTCGGGTCTCCAGAAACCCCCAATAGACACAACACACGACCGGTACACACGATCTACCACAACAATATTACCCACCGGAGTAGAGACATGAACAGAAGAAACGAGAGACTCACAGGGCATATCAAAATAATGGGCAAAATAAGATGACACATAAGAGAAAGTAGAACCAGGGTCAAATAACACAGAAGCATCTCTGCGGCAGACTAAGATAATACCTGTAATCACCGCATCTAAAGCAATCGCATCAGGCCTAGCTGGAAGTGCATAAAAGCGGGCCTGACCACCACCGGATCGACCTCCCCCTCTGGGGCGACCCCTAGATGACTGTCCCCCACCCCTAGCTGGCTGGGTGGATGGTGAAGTGACTGGAGCTGAAGTTGATGGCTTACCCCTCTGCTGAGATGAAACCCCAAGACGACGAGGACACTGCCTCCACATGTGACCTATCTCTCCACACTCATAGCAACTCCCGGGTGCTGGAGGCGGGGACTGAAGGGAACCCCTAGCATCGGAATGACTAAAAGATGCACCTAGCGTGGAAGAATCCTGAACTGATGGAGCACGGGATGAACCCTGGGCTGAAAGTGCACTGAGTGAGGAATGACCCTGCTGAGAACCGTGAGAACCATGGCCCGATGATGCTCCACGATAACCTGGGTGAGCCGACTGAGCATGCCTGAACTGACGGCCTCTGCCGTGCTGAAACTGACCCCTCGAAGGAGCACCCCTAAAACTACCATGTCCTCGAGGCCTCTTGGCCTCCCTCTCCTCGCGCTCCTGGCGATGAACTGACTCAATCTCACGAGCGATATCAACAACCTCCTCAAACGTAGCACCTGACACTCTCTCCCTAGTCATGAGAACCCGAAGCTGGTATATGAGGCCATCAACAAACCTCCCCATCCTCTCTCTCTCCGTAGCAACTAGCCAAATAGCATGACGAGCTAACTTTGAGAACCTCATCTCGTACTGAGTAACAGTCATATCCCCCTGTCACAACTGCTCGAACTACCTACGCAGCTCTTACCTGCGGGACTATGGGACATACATCTCCAAAAATAGAGCGGAGAACTGCTGCCAAGTAAGAGGTGCCGAACCAACAGGCCTACGCCTCTCATATGCCTCCCACCAGGTGAAGGAAGCTCCCGTAAACTGAAAAGTCATGAATGCAACCCCGTTGGTCTCCAGAATACCCGCGGTGCGAAGAATCCTCTGACATCTATCCAAGATACCCTGGGCATCCTTGCCCTCTGCACCACTGAAAGTAGGAGGCTGGAGTCTGCCAAACCTCTCCAATCTACGCTGCTCGTCCTCTGGCATAACTGGAGCTACGTATCCCTGAGCAGCTGCCACCGGCTGGGCTAGTGGTGCCTCCGGTGTCTGCAATCCCTGAACCACCTGATCGGGTGTGCGGGCGGCGAGAGTCTGAGAACCTCCCCCTGCCTGAGAAGTGGCTACGGCAGTAGAAACCGCGACCACCTGAGTAAGACTCGTACATACTGTCATGATCTAGGCCAAGGTCTCCTAAAGACCTGGAATCACAATGGGCACGGCTGGTGCCTGAGCTGGTGTTGCTGGAGCGTCCACAACTGGGACCTGATCCTGAACTGAGGCGGCTGGTGGATCTGCAGGTGCTGCCCCAGCTGCTGTGCGGGCTACACCTCCGTCCCTACCACGGCCTCGACCGCGTCCTCGACCTCTAGTGGCCCCAGCTGGTGGTACCGGTGGTCGTCCATCCTGACCGGTCGCTCGTGTCCTCACCATCTGTGAGATAATAGAATAACAGAAGTTTAGTACTCGGGTCAACAGATTCGCACGACAAGAATGTCTACCTGATAGATGGTTTGAAATATAGCCTAATAAGTGTGTCACAACTGTGTGACAGAGGTAACCTTGTAGCTTTTACCTCCACCAAGTGCTTTGTGATTAATCTCATCACTAACAAAATTGTTTTGCAGGGAAAAAGAGTTAACAATATTTACATTGTAGATTTGTCAACTATTTCAGAAAATGAACTCACATGCTTAAGCGTGTTGGTAAATGATCCCCTCCTACGGCACAAAAGACTTGGTCATGCTAGTCTGAATCAGCTAAACAAATTAGTCTCCAAGGACTTGGTTGTAGGTTTACCTAACATCAAGTTCAAGGAAGACAAAGTCTGTGAGGCATGTGCAAGGGGGAAGCAGGTAAGGACATCCTTTAAAACCAAGAAAATGGTGAGTACGTCCAAGATGTTGGAACTGGTTCATATGGATCTTTGTGGTCCAATGAGAACCATGAGCAGAGGTGGAAAGAAATATGTAATGGTGCTAGTTGATGATTATTCCAGATTCACCTGGGTTTTATTTCTAACCTCTAATGATGAAGCATTTGACATGTTCTCTGCATTTGTTAGGAAAACTCAGAAACAATTAGGAAATCAACTTGCATCCATTAGGTCTGATCATGGAACTGAGTTTGAAAATGCAAAGTTTGCTGAATTTTGTGATGAAAATGGCATAGATCATAATTTCTCTGCCCCTAGGACTCCACAACAAAATGGTGTAGTTGAAAGCAAAAGTAGAACTCTTGAGTATATGTCCAGAACAATGTTATTATCTAGCAAATTACCTCACAGTTTCTGGGCAGAGGCTGTAAACACTGCATGCTACATCATAAATAGATGCATGACCAGACCACTAGTAGAGAAGACTCCCTATGAGTTACTTAAAGGGAGAAAACCAAACATATCCCATCTTAGGGCTTTTGGTTGCAAGTGCTATGTGCACAATAATGGAAAAGACTCTCTAGGAAAGTTTGATCCCAGAATTGATGAGGGAGTATTCTTGGGATATTCTTCACATATTAAAGCTTATAAAGTTTTTAATAAAAGAACACTATGTGTAGAAGTGAGTGTGCATGTAGTACTTGATGAAACTAACATTCTTTCTGAGAGACAGGAACAAGAAGATGAAGCCATTGGACTAGTCAAAGATCTGGCTGAATCATCAGCTCGGGTCAAAGTGGTACCTGCAGAAGGAACAGGTGATGGAACAGGTTCATCCTTACAGGGCAACCTGATAGGGGGAAGAAATCAAAAGGGAACTGAAATAAACCCCTTAAAAGAACTTGCTCATGAACCTGTTGCTCATCAAATTAATGAAACATCCAGCAGAAGCCAGTTGGTTGTAAAGCCTCACAAGTATCAAAGTTCTCATCCCATTGAGAACATTCTCACTGATCCAACTTCTGGAGTCAAAACCAGATCACAATTAAAGAATCTGTGTGCTTTTGATGCCTTCTTATCTATTATTGAACCTAAAAATATTTCTGAGGCTTTGCAGGATGCAGATTGGATAAATGCAATGCAGGATGAGCTAAACCAGTTTGAAAGAAGTCATGTTTGGCACCTAGTTCCTAGACCCAAGGACAGATCAGTCATTGGTACCAAATGGGTCTTTAGGAACAAACTTGATGAAGATGGAACTATCACGAACAGGCAAGATTAGTAGTCCAAGGCTATAGCCAAGAGGAAGGGATAGACTATGATGAGACCTTTGCCCCAGTTGCAAGACTAGAGGCAATCAGACTCCTCATTTCCTTTGCAGCACATATGGAATTCACTCTCAATCAAATGGATGTCAAAAGTGCTTTCTTAAATGGCTACCTCAAGGAGGAAGTGTTTGTGAAACAACCTCCAGGATTTGAAAGCAAGGAATGTCCTGAGCATGTGTATAAGCTGGATAAAGCTCTATATGGGCTCAAACAGGCCCCAAGAGCTTGGTATGAACGACTATCAAAATTCCTACTGGAGCATGGGTACAAAAGAGGTAAAATTTACAGCACTTTGTTCCTAAGGGAAAAAGGTAAAGACCTCCTTGTTGTACAAATATATGTTGATGACATAATATTTGGGGCCACTTCTGATAGGTTAAGTAAGGAATTTGCAAAATTAATGGGAAGTGAGTTTGAAATGAGTATGATGGGTGAACTAAATTTCTTCCTAGGCTTGCAGATCAAACAAAGTCCAAATGGAACCATCATTCATCAACAAAAGTATACAAAATAACTAATCAAGTAGTTTAAAATGGAAGACTCTAAAGAAATAGATACACCTATTGCAACTGCCACTAAATTAGATGTTGATGAACCTGGTTCATCAGTTGATCAAAAGTTGTATAGGGGTATGATTGGTTCACTCTTGTATCTTACTGCCAGCAGACCTGACATTGTTTTCAGTGTAGGACTTTGTGCTCGTTTTCAAGCTAATCCTAAAGAGTCTCACTTGACTGCTGTCAAGAGGATATTGAGATATCTGAAGGGGACTACTGAATTGTGCCTGTGGTACCCTAAAGGTAGTAATTTCGATCTAGTAGGTTATGATGATGCTGACTATGCAGGTTTCCTAGTGGATAGAAAAAGCACCTCAGGTATGGCTCATTTTCTTGGTTCATGTCTTGTATCATGGGCTACCAAGAAACAAAATTCAGTAGCCCTATCTACTGCTGAAGCTGAGTATGTGCTGCAGCTTCTTGTTGTGCTCAACTACTGTGGATCAAACAACAATTAGTAGACTTTGGTATAGAAGTGGGATGCATACCAATATTCTGTGATAACACTAGTGCTATAAGTATGACAAAGAACCCTGTTCATCATAAAAGGACCAAGCACATAGATGTTAGACACCACTTCTTAAGAGATAACTATGAGAAAGGGTTAATCTCCATAGAATTTTGTGCTACTGATAAACAAATAGCTGACATCTTCACTAAAGCACTGAGTAGAGAAAACTTTGAAAGAGACATGTTGGAATTAGGGATGATTAAGATCACCTAAAAGGTCCAGTTCAGAATGCACAATGAAAAAAAAATGATGAAAAAGAAGAAATTTTTTTTTTTGGTTAGGAGTTCTTAATTCAATGTAAATATCTAGACTAATTCTTACTCAGTCTCATACTTTGATTAGTATACTCCTGTGACATGTGTTTATATGAATCCTTAATCTCTTACAAAGTTTTTCTGTTCTGACATTTGAAGCATGATCAAGGGAAGTTTTACTTGAAGAACCTGGTTCATTTGCATATGCTCATAAGAAAATTCAGGTATGTTTCTATACTTTGCACAATTATAAAGATAAAATTATCAACCATGAGCAGAAGTCCTAATTACACCAAACTTTCATAGATTCTATCCGTTGAGCATTGAACCAGTTTCATTATCCTAAGAGTCTAACTAAAACGGGATTTTTTCCTGAAAACTAGCGTCACTCATTTATCTCTAAAGAGACCGGAACTCTAATTTGATTAGACTTCTTATTGACCTCTGAAAAAGCTGCCGTTACAGGCTTAATCATGATCCCTCTTTAAATACACTCCAAAACCTCTCTCATCACTCATAACCGTCATTTCACTTCTCTAATCCTTCTGATAAACCCTTTTCTTCTCCAAAAATCCCCAAAATATTTCCAGCAATTATCCGCCATGACTAATCCTCAAGACAATCCTAGAACTCCCCCACCTATTTCCTCTAATACCTCATCATCAACACCTCCAGTTGAAAGTCTAAAATCCAGATTTCGCAGGCAAAAGATGTTAGCCAGAAAAACTGTAGCATCCGACCCTCTCAGAAAAGCCATGAACGAGAAATTAAAGGCTAGTCAAAGAAAAGAGGCTTCATCTGAAGAATCCCACTCAAGCTCTCAATCTGAAAAGTTTATCTCTGCTAGTGAAGGAGAAGAACCTGGGTGATCTGACAATGACAAGAGTCAAGAAAACCCAAGAGAGCTAAACACCTGTTATGTATTTTCTGATATAGCTGAGAAGGTAGATAATAGGTTTGTGCTTGTGGGTGCTGTGAAAAATGTTGAAGGGGCTGAGACTAGTAGGAGGAGAAAGAAAAAGAAAGGGGAGGTTCTTGCTATATGTGGTGGTGGAGAAGAAGGTGGCTTGAAGTCAGGGGAAAGCGGATCAGGAGAAGCTGCTGAGGGACTTGTTAAGATGAGTGAGCAACAAGAAGAACTTGGTTCTTCTGTGGAGGAGACTTTAGCAGATATTGAAAAGAAAGTAGGGGCCAGTTGAAGTTTTGAAAAATGACAAACGAACTCAGTAAAGGACCAGGTTCATCTAAGGAGACACGGCTGTTATGGCCCATACACATGAGATGCACGTGAAGAAGATAAGTCCTTGAGATCAAGCAGCAACATCTTGATAAATATCTTCTGAACTGATCGAAAAGATTGCATATAGGATAAGGAGTTGAAGTCTCCTTATGAAAAGAGAATTACATCCGGATCAAGAATATGGATTAGGAGTTAGAGTTGTTCTTGGACTCGAATTGTCAAAGGATCCACAATTTGAGTTCTTATCAAACTCTGATTACTAACTCTATAAGTATAACGATTGTTCTCTTTTACAGGTGATTGCACATAAGCTGAAGTTAAACCAAATTGAGAGCAAAAGAGCTAGGCGATTGTTGCAAGCAATTTGTGTGTGATACAAGTGTGCAAATCTGAAGCTACAAGAACTAGGTGTGAAGAACCAATTCCATTGTGTCTTTCCTTATTTCTAGTTCANACCGTGCAACCGGACTATCTCCCGAATGTAAATCTGAGCCAACCTCTTTGAAGTGTAAGTAGTCACAATCGGAATAAAGTGTGCCGACTTGGTCTACCTGTCAACAATGACCCACACTGCATCAAACTTCCGCAAGGTCCGGGGCAATCCCACTACGAAGTCCATAGTGATGTGCTCCCACTTCCACTCAGGAATGGGCATCTGCTGAAGTAGGCCACCTGGCCTCTGGTGCTCATACTTAACCTGCTGGCAATTCAAACACTTAGCCACATACTCCACTATGTCCTTCTTCATCCGTCGCCACCAGTAATGTTGTCTCAGGTCACGATACATCTTCGTAGCACCTGGGTGAATAGAATACCGCAAACTATGTGCTTCCGCTAGAATCCTCTCCCTCAAGCCATCAGTATTAGGCACACATAGGCGACCCTGGAGTCGCAGGACACCATCCTTGCCAATAGAAACCTCCTTGGATCTACCCTGTAGCACCGTCTCTCTGAGAACTGCCAAATGCGGATCATCGAACTGCTGGGCCTTGATCTCCCCCAATAATGATGACTGGGCGACAACGCATGCAAGGACTCGGTTGGGCTCTGAAATATCCAACCTCACCAGTCTGTTAGCCAAGGACTGAATGTCCAAGGCTAGTGGCCTCTCCTCTGCTGGAATGAATGCCAAGCTACCCATACTCTCTGCTTTCCTGCTTAAGGCATCCGCGACCACATTTGCCTTGCCTGGATGATAAAGAATTGTGATGTCATAATCCTTCAGTAACTCAAGCCATCTATGCTGCCTCAAATTGAGATCCCTCTGCTTGAACAGATGCTGTAAGCTGCGATGATTAGTATAAACCTCACATGACGCCCCATATAGATAATGCCTCCATATCTTAAGAGCATGAACAATCGTCGTCAACTCTAGATCGTGCACAGGATAATTCTTCTCATGGATCTTCAGCTGACGGGAGGCATATGCAATAACTCGCCCCTCCTGCATCAATACACAACCCAAGCCAACGTGTGAAGCGTCGCAATATACCGTATACATCCCTGAGCCGGAAGGCAACACAAGGACTGGTGCTGTAGTCATAGCTGTCTTGAGCTTTTGAAAGCTTGCCTCACAATCATCGGACCAACGGAAAGGAGCACCCTTCTGGGTCAATCTGGTCAGAGGTGATGCAATAGATGAAAAGCCCTGCACGAATCGCCGGTAGTAACTTGCTAACCCCAGGAAACTCCTGATCTCGGTCACTAAGTAGGACGTGGCCAACTCTGAACTGCCTCAATCTTCTTGGGATCTACCTTAATACCCTCTCCAGACACGATATGCCCCAAGAATGCTACTGACTCCAGCCTAAGCTCACACTTGGAGAACTTAGCATATAGCTTCTTCTCTCGCAAGGTCTGAAGCACTACTCTCAAATGTTGCTCGTGCTCCCCCAGGCTACGTGAGTATATCAGGATGTCGTCAATTAAGATGATAACAGAGGAGTCAATATAATGTCTGAACACCCTGTTCATCAAGTCCATAAACGCCGCTGGGGCATTGGTCAAGCCAAAGGACATCACCAGAAACTCGTAATGGCCATATCTAGTACGGAAAGCAGTCTTCGGAACATCTGAGTCCCGAATCCTCAACTGATGGTACCCTGATCTCAAGTCAATCTTAGAGAACACCCTAGCACCCTGCAACTGGTCGAACAAATCATCAATGCGCGGCAACGGGTACTTATTCTTGATGGTAGCCTTGTTCAACTGGCGGTAGTCAATGCACATCCGCATGGTGCCATCCTTCTTCTTCACAAACAACACTGGTGCACCCCAAGGTGACACACTGGGTCTAATAAACCCCTTTGCCAACAACTCCTTAAGCTGCTCCTTCAACTCTTTCAATTCTTTCGGAGCCATACGGTACGGTGGAATATATATAGGCTTGGTGCCTGGGGCCAAATCAATACAGAAATCAATATTGCGGTCCGGTGGCATGCCAGGAAGATCAGAAGGAAACACATTGGCGAACTCCCGAACTACTGGGACTGAATCAATCGTCGGAGACTCTGCGGTGGTGTCCCGAACATAAGCCAGATAAGCCAAACACCCTTTCTCGACGATATGCCTAGCCTTCAGGAAAGAGATAACCCGACTAGACGTATCAACTCTGGAATTCTTCCATTCCAACCCTGGCAACCCTGGCGTCGCTAATGTAACAGTCTTGGCATGACAATCGAGGACGGCGTGGTATGGGGATAACCAATCCATGCCCAGGATGACCTCAAAGTCGATCATATTAAGCAACAGGAGATGTTCTCTAGTCTCGAAACCACAGAATGTGACCACACAAGACCGGTAGATCCGATCCACAACCACAAAATCGCCCACAGGAGTGGACACATGAACAGGAGTGCCCAAAGGCTCAGGAGCAATAACCAGAAAACGAGAAAACAGAGATGATACATATGAATAGGTGGACCCTGGATCAAATAATACCGAAGCATCTCTGCCACAGACGGAAATGATACCTGTGATAACGGCATCTGAGGCCAATACATCTAGTCTGGCCGGAAGAGCATAAAATCTGGCTGGAGTGCCGGCTGGCTGGCCTCCACCTGACTGAGTCGTAGCTGCCTGACCTCTCCCTGTCTGGACTCCACCTCTAGGACGGCCTCTACCACTCTGTCCCCCGCCTCTAGGCGGCTGGGCAACCGGTGCTGAAATCATAGGCTGCTGACCCTGCTGTACTGCCTTGCCCCGAAGCCTGGGGCAGTATCTCCTCATATGACCAAGGTTTCCGCACTCAAAACAACCTCGCGGTGTGGCGGCCCGCTGTCCCGATGGCTGACCTTGATGGCCTGTAGACCCACTAGAAGAAGCCTGGATAGCCGGTGGATGGTGTGAACCCTCCGGTATAGCACTAAAATAATAACCAGAAGAACCCCGGGGACCTGAATACCCGCCGGAGGAACCCTGAATAGCTGGCGGGCGATAAGAACTCTCTGGCATGGCGCTGAAATAGGGGTGCGTTGGAGCACCCTGCGCAGGTGGCGGTGCTGAATATGGGGGCCTGCTGGACTGACCCCTCCCAAACTGACCTCTACCCCTAGCCGGGGCACCTCTGAACTCTCCGGAGAATCTAGCCCTCTTGTCTTGCAGCATCTGCTCCCTACCTCTCAGATGGTAGCCCTCAATCCTCCGAGCAATCTCCACCACTAGTTGATAAGGAGTCCCCATATCCCCCTCTCGGGCCATGTTGGCCCTAATGCCAGAATGCAATCCTACAACAAACCTCCGTACCCTCTTCGCATCAGTAGGAAGTATCATCAATGCATGGCGGGATAACTCAGAAAACCTTGCCTCATAGTCGATCACAGACATCTGACCCTGCTCAAGCTGCTCAAACTGATACCGTAGCTCTTCCCTCTCGGAGGGTGGGATATACCTGTCCAGAAATAACTGTGTGAACTCACTCCAAGTGATAGGAGGAGAACTTGCTGGCCTGCCAAGAACATACGACTGCCACCATCTACGGGCCCTGCCCTCCAGCTGGAAAGTAGTGAAGTCAACCCCATGAAACTCTAATATCCTCATGTTGTGCAGTCTGTCCCTGCACCTATCAATGAAGTCCTGGGCATCCTCGTGGTGCTCACCCCCAAAGACAGGAGGGTGAAGTCTAGTCCATCTATCTAGCAACTTCTGCGGGTTACCCTCCGCAGCTGGTCTGGGCTCGGGCACCACTGCAGCAACTGGCTGAGCCCCTTCCGCGGGTAGTGCACCCGGAATTTGATACACTGCAGCTGCATGACCGGGTGCCTGAGCAGTAAGGGTCTGTGCTCCCCCTCCTGCGTGTGATATAGCTGGATCCGCTGGAAATAAACCAGCCAGAGTCATGGTGTCCATGAACCGCAGCATACGGCCCATGACCTCCTAGAAACCCGGTGCTATCATGAAGTGTGTCGGGGTAGGCTCAGCTGCGGGCACCTCGCCCTGCTCCTCACTGATAGGATCTCCCGCAGGATCCGCTGGTGGTGCTACTGGAACAGCTTGGGGCACCCTCATCCCCTACCTCGGGCTAGTGCCCTCCGCCGGCCTCTGCCTCGGCCTCTAGCAATGGGGGGAGCAGCTCCTCCCGGGTCTGGAACGTCGGCCGTGCGTGTCCTCACCATCTATGAGAGAATAGAAGAGGGAAGTTTAGTACACCAAACACTGCACGATAGGAATGAAGAAAGAGTAGTTTCCTAACACCCTATAGCCTCTCGAAGATAAATACAGACGTCTCCGTACCGATCCGCAAGACTCTACTAGGTTTGCCCATGACTTGTGAGACCTACGTGAACCTAGTGCTCTGATACCATGTTGTCACGGCCCAATTTCACTCCAGGTCATGATGGCGCCCAACACCATTGTCAGGCAAGCCAACGCGGAAATATTAATAATTTCTAGTTTTACTTTTTCCAAAACAGTTAACACAAATTCTATGATTGAATTCAAACAAGAAATAATTAGCATCGAACCGAAATAGTTATACAATCCCAAAAGAATAGTCTACTAATGTGTGTGCCAAGACCCGGTGTCACAAGTATATGGGCATCTAGTAGAATACACAAAAGAATAATCTACCCTACTGTTCGAACTAGAATAGATGGCAAAAGAAAAATACAAAAAGACTCCATCACGCTGTTGGTCGGCATAGGAAAGGAGCAGCTCACCGTGGAATCTCGGACTATGATCAAACGTGCGCACCAGACTGATAACCAGATGCACCTGCCTCAGATCATGTACAATTAAGTACAGAAGCGTAGTATGAGTACATAAACAATATGTACCCAGTAAGTATCCCGTCTAATCTCGAAGAAGTAGAGACGAGAGGTCGACTTGACACTTACTAGGGTCAATTAATATAAGAAGTGTTGTACTACGCACAAATGTCACAATATATATAGCAATTTATAGCATGAAACGATAAGTCATTCCCTAGATAATTTCATAATTAGCGAGTTACATTTCAGGGCATTTAGCAAGACAAGTCATGAATATGAATTCACATAGACGCACATTATGCCGAGGTCGTACGGCCCGGTCCAACATGAAAAGAAATGTGCACTGCCAGAGGGTCGAATGGCGCGAACCATAGATGCAGCTATGTCTACCGAGGCGATCGACCCGATCCACAAATATCAATCATCATCAAGAGGGCACATAAGGCACAATCATAGTCAAGTAAATTCATACGAGTTATCAAGTGAGTACATGCGTTCTTATACATTATTTCCAACTTCTAACAAGTCCTAAGTGATCCCATTAACATGAAAGGATATAGCCATTTACAAACATAGCATGATACGGGTCCTAAACTACCCGGACAATTAACATAATAGTAGCTACGCACGGACTCTCGTCACCTCGTGCGTACGTAGCCCCCACAATTAGCAACACATGATTAATTAATTTACCTATGGGGACAATTCCCTCTTACAAGGTTAGAAAGGAGACTCACCTCACTCCAAAACGTGCTTCTAATACCAAGAACGTGCTCAAACCCTCAATTTGAAGCCGAACAATCCAAAACTAATTAAACGAGGTAGGAACTAGTCAATACAAGCTCAAGAGTTCGCATTTTAATCACTAAAGTGATTTCCCAACCTTAATCATAAGTTTTCTAAAATCCGATCCCGGGCCCACGTGTCCGAATTCTGAAATTTTTCGAAGAAAGTTGTTCTCTATAACCTAAGGATCAATAATATATGATTTCTACTTCATTCCATAACAAATTTCGTGGTAAAATCTATGTTTTATCAAAACCCTAGATTTTGCTCTAATCCCATGATTTTTCACTAATTTGGTGTGTTAATCTACCCAAAACCCAAGTATTAAACTCACATTAAGTAGAAATATCTTACCTCACAATGCTATATTGAAATTCCCTCTTTGAAAGCTCCCAAATCGCCCAAGTGTAGAGATAAAATGAAATAAATGGTCTAAGTCCCGTTTTTAAAAGCTGTGTCCAGGCCTCTGTTGTCGCATTTGCGACATCAGGTTCGCAAATGCGAACTCGCAATTGCGTGATGTCGCAAATGCGAACTTGCAAATGCGACAAAAGCTTCGCAATTGCGAGCTGGCCCCCCTCCTGCTTTGATCGCAAATGCGATCCTGGGGTCGCAAATGCGGACCCTGCAAGGTTCGCAATTGCGAAGAAATTGTCGCAAATGCGACGTCTGCCCACCTTCTGCCTTCATCGCAATTGCGATGGTTTCCTCTCAAATGCGAGGTTTGCAATTGCGAACAATTCCTCGCATTTGCGAGACCTGCAACCTCTCACAGAAACACCAGAAAACTGGGGTGTTTTTCACCCCCAACCCATGCCCGAAACTCATTCGAGCCCTCGGGGCTCCACTCCGAACACCCACACAAGTCCAACAACCTTGTATAAACTTGCTCGAGCGATCAAATCGCCGAAATAACATCTAAAACTACGAATTCAACTCCAAAACGCATGTAATCCTTAAGAACACTCAAATTCCTATTTTTACAACCGGACGTCTGAATCACGTCAAATCAGTCCCGTTTCTCACCAAACTTCACAAACAAGACTTAAATATTATATTGGACCTGTACCGGGCTCCGAAACCAACATACGGGCCCGATACCAACATGATCAAGCATTATTCTTTTCATTAAATCCTTAGAATTTCAGTTTAACAATTTCTAACAAAAATTTATTACACGGGCTAGGGACCTCGAAATTCGATTCCGGGCATACGCCCAGGTCCCATATTTTCCTACGGACCCTCCGGGATCGTCAAAAAACGAGTCCTGGTCCGTTAACTAAAAATGTTGACCAAAGTCAAACTTAGCCTTTTAAGAAAAACTTAAAGAATCAAGTGTGCATATTTCAACCCAAACTCTTCCAAATCCCGAACCAACCATCCCCGCAGGTCGTAAATTAGTTAAAGCAAGCGCGGAAAGTCTTATTTAGGGGAACGGGGTTCTGAAAAGCAAAACGACCAGTCGGATCGTTACAGTTGCAAATTTGTTTTAGGCGGAGCATAATTTTTATCATATTCTATTTTTATTGTGGATAGAAATATTATAAAGTGTTACCCTTTGATAAATGAAACTTCTTATTTTTTATAATTATTGTAGAACTTTGATTGAATAACGTGCAACCAAATGTATTCGCACAAGAATTTGACTTCCTACACTAAAAATGACTAATATTTTTTTAATACTTTTACAACATATGCTCGCGGCTCAATCCCTAATATTGAATTATTTGTCTTAACATGATTTTCCATTTGGGTAACAAAAGAGGAAATGTATACTTAGAACATCATTGTTAAATTAAAAATTATTAAGAGGATATGATTCTAATCTTTTGTACCTCATAAAATAAATATAATATAATAAAAATGACAGTAACTAACCTTAAATTTTTATACGATTGAGCGGGAATATCGTGCAATGCATGTTTGCTCGGAGTTCTATAGATATATTGGATATCAATGAACTGTTTTGTGAAAAAAATCCATCATATTAAATATGTTTAAACTATAATACATAATTATCTAACTAATATGACTAAATTGATCATTTGTGTAAGTTCTGATGATGTCCTTTTATTTTGAATTTACGTATTATACTAATGTAATAATATTTTTCGCCATTTAGATGATTGTTGTATTATTATCATAAAATTTCTTTCATTAATTAAATTTTATTGTTCCTTCATATAAATAAACGTTTAAACCATCACGTGCCATTATTAACGTGCAGCGCACGTTCATAGATACTAGTATAATTTAAAAGAGAAAAAAGCTGCTCTCCCGGAACTTACTAAAGTGGTATATAAAATCTATATATTATTAAAAGGAGAGGAAAAAACCCTCTCCTTAAGTCAAGTGACATCCTAGAAAAAAAGCCACATGACATAAATAGTTAATAATTAGTTATTGGTTATTATTTTTGAATTTAAATATCTATAAAATAATAAAATAAAATATTGTATAGTAAAAAATAAAAATTAAAAACTGTCCATTCAAATTGGAAAATAGTTTCAAGTTGGAGATTTTAAATTATTATAAAATAAAAAATTAAAATTGCAAAAAATAAACTGCCAATTTAAAATTTTCTTTGTTTTTTAATAATTTTTTCCTTTTTAAAAATAAAAAGCTTATTTATTAAGATTTTTTTTTGAGAATAATAGAATAAAATAAAAAATATGTATCTTCTAATATATTATACAAAGAAAGTAGCATGCAAAAATTTAAATAAAGTAAATATGCTAATAAAAGTTTTTGTTAACAATACAATAATACTAAATATTGGATAATATAATAAAGAAAAATACAGAGCAAAAAAGTTATTTGATGCCTATATAATTCTCATTAATTTAATAGAGATTTTATTCATTAAATTTTAGATAATATTATTGAGAACAATAGGATATAATTTAAACTAAAAAATATTTCAAGAGTAATAAATATATATCTTTTACTATATTATAAAAAGAAAGTAGTATTAATATGCTAATAATAGTTTCTATTAACAATGCAATAATACCAATATATGATAATATAATAAAAAAAATACAGAACAAAAAATTTATTCAATGACTATACAACTCTTAGTAGAGATTTTATTTATGAAATTCAGATAATATTATTGAGAATAATATGATAAAATTTTAAAATATATATTTCAAGAGTAATAAATATACATCTTCTATTATATTACAAAAAAAGAAGTGATAGACAAAAATATTAAACAAAATAATATGCTAATAAAAATTTCTATTAACAATGTACTTATATTAAATATGGATAATATAATAAGAAAATACATAACAAAAAGTTATTCGATGACTATATAAGTCCCATTAATTTAATAGAGATTTTATTCATTAAAATTCACATAATATGATAGAAGACGACAGAATAAAATTAAAAATAAAAAATATACTCAAAAGCCCTATTCTATCTATATAGAATAGGAGAAGCAAAAGCACTATATCAAGACAAGTGGCATAACTACAAAAAGCCAAGTGCATTGGTAAGACAAAATAAATTACTTTTTTAATTAATTTTTTTTATTTTTAAATTTTAAATTAATTGCAGTTACTCTACTTGAATTAATAAATAGATATCTTATAATTATCTATAAAAACGAAATATAAAAAAATAAACTACTCATTCAGATTGAGAAATAATTTCTTCCTAATATAGTAGTAATCTCCAAAAATGCTGGAGTTTTAAAATTATTTTAAAATAAAAAACAAAATTAAACAAAAATGTTGTCAATTCAAATTGGGGAATAGTTTAATTTCGAGTTCTAAATTATTTTAAAAAAAAATAAAAAAAAAATAAAAGACTTTCAATTCAAATTTGGGAGTATATATAAAGAGAGAAAAATATAGATGGTGTAAGGCTAATCATACTACAAATTAACTTAAGAAATAGAATAAACTATCAAAATAATACTCAAAAATAATATTGGTAATTTTAAATAATAAAATAATTTTGTGCACTAAAATAAAAGTATAAGATTTGTGACATATATTAAAAGAACTCTGTTTAATCTTTGAACTAATTCAACATCATCCATTTAAAAAAATAATACAATAATATTCGTATCTATATATTATTAAAATGAGAGGAAAAAGCTCTCTCCTTATGCCAAGTGGCAGCCTAGCAAAAAGCTACATGACATAAGTAGTTATTGGTTATTTTTTTTAATTTAAATATTTATAAAATAATAAAATAAAATATTTTATAATAAAAAATAAAAATTAAAAACTATCCATTCAAATTGGAAAGTAGTTTCAAGTTGGAGATTTTAAATTATTTTAAAATAAAAAACTAAAATTATAAAAAAGAAAAACTGCCAATTTAAAATATTCTTTATTTTTTAATAATTTTTTTCCTTGTAAAAATAAAAAGTTTATTTATTAAAAAAATATTTTTGAGAATAATAGAATAAAATAAAAAATAAAAAATGTGTATCTTCTGATATGTTATACAAAGAAAGTAGCATACAAAAATTTAAATAAAGTAAATATGCTAATAAGAGTTTTTGTTAACAATGCAATAATACTAAAATTGGAGAATATAATAAGGAAAAATACCGAACAAAAAAGTTATTTGATGCCTCTATAAGTCTCATTAATTTAATAGAGATTTTATTCAGTAAATTTCAGATAATATTATTGAGAACAATAGGATAGAATTTAAAATAAAAAAATATTTCAAGAGTAATAAAATATATCTTTTATTATTTTATAAAAAGAAAGTAGTAGACAAAAATATTAAATAAATTAATATGCTAATAATAGTTTCTATAATACTAACATATGATAATATAATAAAGAAAAATATAGAACAAAAATGTTATTCAATGACTATACAACTCTTAGTAGAGATTTTATTCATTAAAACTCAGATAATATTGTTGAGAATAATATGATAAAATTAACAATTTAAAATATTTCAAGAGTAATAAACATATATCTTCTATTATATTACAAAAAAAAAGTGATAGACAAAATTATTAAACAAAGTAATATGCTAATAAAAATTTCTATTAACAATGTACTTATATTAAATATTACAAAACAACAACAACCACCCAGTATAATCCCACAAGTGGGGTCTGGGGAGGGTAGATGTATGCAGCCTCACCCCTACACTGTTTCCGATAGACCCTCGACTAAAGAAGGTGAAGGAAACCCTGATATCAAGTAATAGCAAGACAAGTAATTAGAAAACTAAATCGAAGATAGCAACAGAGAATATGAAAGGGTATCGATAACAAGTAATAGCAAGATAGTATATTTAGAGAAATAAATCCAAGGCATCACACGAGAATATGAACGAAGTACTGCTAGTGAACTACGGAATTACCGATGGCAAGTAATAACGAAACAAGACATGCGAATATAGCAAACTGAGGAAAAAAAGGGTACGCTACTAGCACTAATACTATCGAACTAGAGAAGACAAAGGGAAACACACGACTACCTACTAACCTTCTACCCTAATCTTCAAACTTCACACACTTCTATCTAGGGTCATGTCCTCGGTTAGCTCAAGTTGCTCCATGTCCCGCCTGATCACCTCTCCCCAAGACTTCTTTGGCCTACCTCTACCCCTCCTCTCACCTCCCAAGGCCAACCTCTCACATCTCCTGACTGGGGCATCTGTGCTTCTCCTCTTAACATGCTCGAACAATCTCAACCTTGCCTCACGCATCTTTGCCTCCACAGGGGCCACTCCCACCTTGTCCCGAATAACTTCATTCCTAATTTTATCCAACCTAGTATGCCCACACATCCATCTCTACATCCTCATTTCCGCTACTTTCATCTGCTGGACATGGGACTTTTTGACTGGCCAACACTCTGCCCCATACAACATAGTCGGTCTAACCACTACCTTGTAGAACTTACCCTTAAGTCTCAACGGCACATTCTTATCACACAAGACACCGAAAGCGAGCCTCCACTTCATCCACCCTGCTCCGATACGGTGTGTGACATCCTCATCTATCTCCCTATTCTTCTGAATTATAGATCCCAGATACTTGAAACTTTCTCTCCTGGGAATGACTTGCGTATCGAGTCTCACATCCCCATCCGCGTCCTTGGTAACACCACTGAACTTGCACTCCAAGTATTCTGTCTTGGTCTTGATCAACTCGAAACCCTTAGACTCTAGAGTATGTCTCTAGACCTCCAGCCTCTCGTTAACGCCACCTCGCGTCTCATCAATCAGGAATATATCATCCGCAAATAACAAGCACCACGGCACCTCCCCTTGAATGTGACGCGTCAAAGAATCCATCGCCAGGGAAAACAAAAACGAGCTAAGTAGCGCTGTTCATTCCGATCGGATATACGAAATCCGAACCGATCCATTCAATTTCGGATTTTAGATTTCGGATTGGATCGAATTTCGGATTATGTTTATTAAAACTTTGGATTTCGGATCAGATTCGGATTGGTATATTTTAATCCGATCCGATCCGAAATCCAAAATTATTTGGCAATGTATAAATACTATACTTTAATTTCGGATAGTCAGTACTTCCTTTACATCTTCCTCCAAGTTATTGCCTTTACAATTGCTAGATTTAACTATATTGGCACCATAGTACTCTCATAATTGCATAAACATAATTTTTTCTTAATGTATTGCCTCTTTTACAAAGAAAATATACATATTAGTTTGCAACTTTGGCATAATAATACGATTCGAAATCCGATCCGATCCAAAATTTAAAATCTGATCCGATATCCGATCCGAAACGTGCTAAATCCGATCTGATCCGATCCGTGCACAACCCTAGGGCTAAGTGCTGATCCCTGATGCAACCCCATCTTAACCGGAAAGTAGTTAGAGTCACCTCCTACTGTCCTACCCCATATCTTAGCCCCATTATACATGTCCTGAATCACTCTAATATACGCTACAGACACTCCTCTAGCCTCCAAACATCTCCAAAGAACTTCTCTCAGGACTTTGTCATAGGCTTTCTCCAGGTCAATGAACACCATATGCAAATCCTTCTTCTCCGCCCTATACTGCTCTACCAATCTCCACACAATGTGAATGGCCTCAGTAGTTGACCTTCTCGGCATGAAACCAAACTGGTTCTCGGAAATGGACACACACCTCCTCAACCTTCCTTCAATCATCCTCTCCCACACTTTCATCGTATGGCTTAACAGCTTGATACCCCTATAGTTGTTGCAGTTTTGGACATCCTCCTTGTTCTTGTACAACGGGATCATCGTACTCCACCTCCATTCTTCGGGCATCTTCTTCGTCCTAAAAATGACATTAAACAACCTATCAAGCCATTCCAAGCCCTCCTTACCCACGCTCTTCCAGAATTCCACGGGGATCTCATTCGGCCCAATCGCTCTACCCCTACTCACCCTGCGCATAGCCCCTATAACGTCCACCACTCGTATGCGTCTACGGTGCCCAAAATCTCGATGCCGCTCTGCGTACTCCAACTCCCCCAGCACAATGCCCCTATCTCCCTCTTCATTCAAGAGTTTATGAAAGTAAGACTGTCATCTCTGCCTAATCTGTGCCCCCTCCAATAAAACTCTTCCCTCCTCGTCTTTTATGCATCTCACTTGGTCCAGATCCCGGGCCTTCCGCTCCCTCACCTTCGCTAGCATGTACAACTTCTTGTCCCACCTTTATCCCCAATCTCTTCGTATAAACGAATAAACGCCGCGGTCTTAGCCGCAGTAACCGCCAACTTCATCTCCTTCCTAGCCTTCTTGTACCCCTCCCTATTAGCACTCTTCTATCCTTCGTCTATACTCTCTGCTAGCTTCAAATATGCCGCTTTATTGGCTTTCACTTTTCCTTGCAACTCTTCGTTCCACCACCACTCCCCTTTATGGCCACCAGGAAAACCCCTTGAGACCCCTAACACCTCTCGTGCCGCCTCTCTAATACAATTTGTTGTCATAGACCATATACAACTCGCGTCCCCGCTACTCCTCCAAGCCCCCATAGACAGCAACTTCTCCCCCAACACCTAGGCCTTGTCCTTAGTTAATGCACCCACCTGACCCTAGGTATACCAGACATAGCCCCCTTCTTCCTCGTCCACCTAATCTCTAAGTCCATAATCAAAAGTATATGCTGGGTCGTAAGATTCTCGCTCGGAATGACCTCGCAATCCGTACATAGACCTCTATCACATTTTCAGAGAAGTAGATAGTCAATCTGGGTCTTGGCCACCGTACTCCAAAAAGTTATCAGGTGCTCCGCCTTTTTCGGGAAACATGAGTTAGTGATCACCAGCTCAAAAGCTTTAACGTATTCCAGCAATGAAGTACCTCCTCCGTTTCTATCTCCAAAACCGAAGCCACCATGCGCACCGTCATATCCCCCATAATAAATATTGGATAATATAATAAAAAAAATACATCACAAAAAAGTTATTCGATGACTATATGAGTCCCATTAATTTTTATTCATTAAAATTCAGATAATATTATAGAAGACGACAGAATAAAATCAAAAAAAAAATATTTAAGATATATATATACTCTTATATTACAAAAAGAAAGCGAGCAGATAAAAATATTAAACAAAGTAATATGCTAATAAAAATTTCTATTAACAATGTAAAAATACTAAAAATTGGATAATAGAGTAAAGAAAAATATAGAACAAAAAAGTTAATTTAAAAGCGATTTTATTATTGGGTATATCACATTGACAAATACTATCTAATTTGTTCAAACAAGCCCAATCACAATTTAATTTAATTAATATTTTTTAATATTGACTGTGCATCACGCGAGTACGACTACTTGTTTCCTTTAAAGAAAGTGGAAATCATTTTAGAAGTAATAAAAAATAAAGTTAAGGCTATTTTTTGGGACAAAGAAAGAATGTTTTTAATAAATGCACATAGTTGATGTTAATGCGACCTACAGTTAACTGGGCCTTGACGCCCGTCAGCTTGCTCCGCTAACTTCTTACATTTAAAAGGCAAAAGGAAGGGAAAATTTCACGTAAGAATAATTGGGCTTACTACTTTTCAATTTTATAGCCCATATTTTAATTTACAATCAACTAGCTCAAAAATAATAGAGAGAACTTCATTTATAGCCCATCAGGCAAAATAAATTCCATCCGGTAGCCCACAAATTGACCCATACAAGTCATAGCCTAAAAATAATGACAGGTGCTAGCCGGAAACTTCACTGATCGAATTCCCTCGCCGGAAAATCCTAGATCTAAGAAGATCTGGACTTTTACCCGTTAAAACAACAGCAGAACGTCGGAAAATCCTAGAACTGGCCAGATCTAAGAAGATCTGGAGTTTTACCCGTTAAATCAACATCAAAATAAAAGAAAAAGGGGTGTGTGCAAGCATCTGTTACCAGCAACACAGAAAAAACAAAAAGCAAAACAATTGTAAAAATGGAGAAAGAAAAGGTGTCCTTGGTCCAGGTGAGAAGGGAGCCCGAGTTTTAAGTTCTTCGTGACATATTTCTTGCAAATGTTCCTGTACATCAACATATTTCAGTAGCAGCAACCTATAGGGAAGAAGAGGAAAGCGAGAGGAGCAGTGTGTAGCATAAGGCAACGAGAGAGACAACTTTGTCTTCTTTCTCTGATTTTCTCTTATAGTTTCTGTAAATATGTAGATAATATTTTGAAGATCTTTGGCTAAAAATTTAAAACTCCGGCGATCTTGTTACCATTTTCGGCAATTGTGAGGCCATGGACGCCGGTGGCTGGTTTCTCAATGAGAGGAAGAACAGAGGAGATGACTATGAAAAAAGTTGAAATATCTACAAAATAGACTGTTATTATACAAAAATTATACAAAATAGATTGTCACTATACAATTTATATACAAATAGACCGTCGCTATATAATTTATATACAAATAGAGTGTCACTATACAAAATATATACAAAAATAGAATGTCATTATACAAAAAATATACTAAACAGACTGTCATTATACAAAATATGTACAAAATAGACTATCACTATATAAAAATATACTAAATAGTCTGCCACTATACAATTTATATACAATTAGCTCTCACTATACAAAATATATAAAAAATAGACTGTCATTATACAAAATAGATGTTACTATACAAAAAATATACAAAATAGACTGTCACTATACAAAATAGACTGTTACTATACAAAAAATATACAAAATAGACTGTTATTATACAAAAAATATATAAAATAGACTGTCATTATGCAAAAAATATACAAAAATAGTCTGTTATTATACAAAAAATATACAAAAATAGACTGTTATTATACAAAAAATATACAAAAATAGACATTTCGTATATGGCCTGCATTACATATTTCATTCAATTGTTAGCTAATACTTATCAGATCCAGAAGTACATTTAAAAAGGCAAAAAAGGGTTGCTCTATCGCGCCAGGTAGGGGTTGAACCTACGACCTTCAGCTTAGGAAACAGGCGCTCTATCCACTGAACTACAGGCGCTTGTGTTGTCATGCTTATTTCTTTCGGCTACTATATGCTATACGTTTGGGCCGAAGGGCCATTTTTTGTAAGTAGGACAAAACATGGGCTATTAAAATTTTGAGGGGCTATAGAGGATAGTTTTCTCAAAATAATAGGCTAATACTCAACATTCAACTCCAATATGTTCTCAAAATTATAATTTAATTTTTAAAAAGGATCGCTCAAGCTTTTAAGTTAATTTTCAAATATTAGTTCAACAAACCAAATCCATTTGGGTGGTGAAAATTATATTTCTAACAAGCTTAAATATGTGGGTTTAAATTCCGAATTTGATTTTGTGAGAAATTTGGAGTGGGTGTTATTTAGATTTGTTAGAAATAGTATAAAGAGGTTGTATATAAAATTTGTAGTCATTTAATAGAGATTTGGACTGGTTTTGAACAAGAATTGCAACAGAAAATTGTGAAAGAAGTTCATTTACAGACGCTTATATAAAGGTGTATAAAAGTGTATAATAGTGTGTAAGTTGTGTTTATACACTCATATACACTATTATACAAGATTATACATAATTATACAAAAAACTGACTTCGTCTTCTTCGTTGTATTTTTTTTTCCTGAAATTTAACTCAAATCTTGCTCAAATCTACTCCAAATCACTTCAAATTTAAATTTTGAACTCCTTTTGATATTTTCAATCAATTGGAACAATACCAATCCAAACAATTAACAAACTAAAAAAAAAAAAAAATCCTATTTTCGAAAGCAAAGCTTTGACAATAGTGTATAAGTTGTGTTTATACACTCATATACACTATTATACAAGATTAAACATAATTATACAAAAAACTGACTTCGTCTTCTTCTTTGCATTTTTTCCCCTGAAATTTAACTCAAATCTTGCTCAAATCTACTCCAAATCACTTCAAATTTAAATTTGAACTCCTTTTGATATTTTCAATCAATTGGAACAATACCAATCCAAACAATTAACAAACTAAAAAAAAAAAAAATCCTATTTTCGAAAGCAAAGCTTTGAAGGGCCTTCAATGGTGGACTTCTACTCTTCAATTTTCTTATATGCAACCAGGTGACACAGGGGGAGAAGCAGTAATGGCGGACGACCCCTTGAAGCATATGTACAAGTGTGAGAAGAAGAGAGAGTGAAAACGGTTGTGACAACACAAATTTAACTCTACATCTTTTAGAATCATTGATTGTAAGAACACAAATTTTCAAATTGCTAGTGCTTTCAAAATCTATACTATATTAAAAGCACGAAGGCCCTTAGCGAAATGTCGTTCGCCTTTTTTACCCTTTAAAAATATATTTTATATTGGATAAAATAGTAATTTGATAATCTTCCTAATATTTAAGACTTGTAAATCAACTAAAATTTTATTTATTATGTCTTTCCTTATTTAAATTCTGTAGAAAATAAATATTGAATAACTCACCACGTTGGAAAACTTTGTAAGGAAAGGATTCAGCGGCAACAATGGTAAACGAATAGTATAATTAAAGTGAATGTTTTCAAGCTTGGCCAAACAAATTAAAATATTCTTAGTGGGAAGGAAACTTGATAGCGTAAATTTATGGAAATAATCCACCTATTCTATTCCTTTTTTTCCTAAATAGAAAAAGTATAGTTATAGTAAAATTTTAATTAATTTTAAAGTTATTTTCTATAGATTTCAAATAAGGAAAGATATAATAAATAAAATTTTAGTTGATTCAGAAGTCCGAACTATTAGGAAGAAAAGCAAATTACTATTTTGTCCAATATAAAGTATATTTTTAAAGGGTAAAAAAGCTGAATGACATTATATAAATATTATACAAATTGATAAAGAAAATAATATATTGTTCGAGTAGGGAAAAAGTTAGAAAATAATTTTCATCTTATATATTATCTTAAAAGCATGAAATCTCAACATTAATTCTTTGAATTAATAAATAAGCAAAAAAAAAATTCAATTCAATGTTTTTCAAAATCATTATGTAAGTAAAATTATTTGTCAAGTTTATAAATCTTTTAAGGTACATAAATTTATTTTCACTAGAAAAGCATCGGCCGTGAAAGAAATAAAGAAAATAAAGCAAAATCCATTATAATATAGTATTAAAAATTAAATTGTTAAACGTGCTAAGTTGAAGCATTAAGGATGTAACATAAGACAAAAGGTATTCAAAAGAAGTGTCGTTATCATTTTTTTTTTCTTTTTATATTCATTCCAATAAATGATAATTCTCTATATTTTTAATATAGTATTATATATTTTTGTAGTTCAATATTAGTTACTTAAAACTTTTATTGTTATTTTTAAATTTTTTCTATGAGGAGTTCTACATCGTCACTCACGAATTTCTAAAATACCAAAAGATTCAAATTCTTCAATTTGTTTTGTTATCTTTGAATAATTGTGGTAAAAGTATTTTTATGTTATTTTCTTATAGTATTTGGTAACAAATATAATAATAATTTTCAAAAGATATTTCAAGCCTTATATATTATTTTAGGAACTTATATATTTTTCTTTAATATATGTTCAATAATGGAAAACACATTATTTAATAATATTTACTTAATTTTTAAAATTTACATGAGCCATTTTTTGTTATGGTGTGAAGTCATGTGTATTTTCTTGTAATTCTTTTCTAAAACGGAAATGCCCCCACGCAGGATCGAACTACGGACCTTCAGTTTACAAGACTGACGCTCTACCACTGAGCTATAGGGACTTGTTGCTGTTAATACAATTTATTTTTTGAATTTATTAATTTGTATATTTTTTTTCTCTTCTTTTCCCTTTACAGTGGTGTTGCGGGTTCAATTTTTATTTGAATGAGGGAGCATCCAATGGAGAAGGAGAACCCCTTTGATCCTGTAACTATTCCTTTTCCCTCTTCTCAATTTTTCACTTTTGGTTTGAATCATGTAATACCTACATCATACATTAATTTTTTTCCCTGACGAAAGTATTCAATCTGAAAAATTAGAACGGCTTTGTTTGGCTTTAAACAGGATTTGGTTCACGACATTTTCAAGCTTGTTTGGAAAAGAAAAGCTGCAGGTTTAATTTCACCATTTCATCTTTCTGTAATTGACCTTTATTGCTTTTATCTGAGGCTATTTCGTTACGTATTTGATAATTGTTGCAGAGCGTGGGAAAAATGAAATATCTGAGAATATGGACAACGAGGTATATATAAATAGTTAGTCCTTTCCTTTTCACTTTACTCCTTTGTTGTTTTCCGAAATCTTTTTTATTTAATTTTTATCCGGTGAAACTAGAGTAAAAGATCTGGCTTTAAGTTCTTCAATATTTGGGAATTTTGTTGGAAGTATTATGTAAATGGTTTGTGTGCTGTTGAGCTTGAAAGCATTGTGTAAATGTGCTTGTAGGTTGGGGCTAGCTCGTCAAAGAGAAGTCGGCCTACATTTGGTAAGAACTGGCCCAATTAATAGCTGAAATTTGTTTTCAGCTCAACTATACCACTATGTTGAAAATCAGCATGTCTTTCTGATGGCTTTTGAAATCGTGGTTTCGAATTTGGATATTGATTCAATTGGTCAAATATACTCTGCCAACTTTTAGATTTCGTGTGCGAAATTGCTTTTGAGTTTATTTGTTTTGATGTGTATATGCATGTTACTTGATGAACTAGCTGCTGATACATGCTTTGAGATGTTTTTTCTTTTTAAAATGTCGTGTCGATTCAGGCACGACCTTTCTGAATATTTCGGAAATGAACCAATTAGAAAGCGAAATAAATCAATTAGTTTATTTAGTTGTATCTCTTTCAAGGTAGCCATCGTGGAATTATAGATGCCTATTGTGTATCTGCTTGAAAAGGGGTAAGACATGACAAATATAGGGTTCTGATGCTTTGTTATGACATTTGCACTAGAGGAAGATTCCCAATTTTTAAATGTCATTCATGTCAAGTGGCAAGGATTTCTGAGCTAGGTATTTGTGTGTTTTACCTATCAGAAAAGTAAAATAATATACTTTTCTCTGTTTTTCTATTTTATTTTACCAAGATTTGTCTCTTCATGATATATGATATAGCATAACTCTGAGGAAAAGGGAAGGCAATGAAGTAGTTCTATTTCTGTTTTATAACTTTATTTAGCCATTTTGCATTTGTCGTAATAGCTTAGATGTATTAGAAGATTAAGTGGGCTGTGGGCCTTGTGGCAAGCAAGCTTTTTTGCATATTACCTCCTTGATAACAATGGCATGTCTAACCTTTAACAAGAACTGCATTTAGTCCACCTTCAGTAACTGTTTCTTATGCTGGTATTTGCATTTCCTCGTGTGTGTTGGACCTCTGTTTTGTTGTATATTAGCTTAAAAATGGAACATGTTCATTGGACAATGAGTTTTCCTTCTCATGTTGTTTTTCTGTCTTGATATTAAAAGCTAATGCGAATGCACTGAAGCTGAGCTCTGAAATTCTCCGAGTCTTCGTAGCAGGTTTGACCATTAATGAAGCAAAATTATGTTGTTTACTTGGTTAGACTTTCATGTGCATTCCTTTTATCTTGCGATCTGTTTCTTTGATTTAGAAGCTATACAACGTGCTGCTACTATTGCTGAAGCGGAGGGCAGTATCAAAATAGAAGCAACTCATCTAGAGAGGATACTTCCTCAGTTACTTTTAGATTTTTAAGGTACTTGATGAGATCTGGAATCATAAAGTTTTATCTCTACGAGAATGCAGAAATAGGTATTATCCTCTTGAAAATTGGATGCCTCTTTTCTTCTCTAAACATTCTAGATGTTGGATGATTTCTTCTGTAGCTCTTGGAGTAACTAGCAAATTTTGATAGTTTGTCTGTTTTTAGAATTTACGACACTCCAGGTGTTACCACATGTTAGTTCTTGGAAAAGGTGCCCCTGAGAAAAACTTCTTTTCTCAAAATAATCACAAATTTTTGTAATATCATTTTTTTACTTTCTTATGGATTGAGGAAGTTTTAATGCTAGAAACCATTGTAATTGATTTCGTTGATTTCCTTCTCAAAGTGCAATTAGGCTGGATGACTGTGACTTTGCGACATTGCACATTTTTCAGCAAGTACGTAAATCATATTCCATGTATTATGTAATCAATGTTTGCATATTATCTTGTCTAACAAGAGTTGTTAATTGACAATGCATGTATAATCCTCTCTAATGTTAGCAAATGTAAGTTTTTATTACACACTGAGGGATGGAGAAATGGACACTGTTATGTAATTTAGTGCGGACATATATCGTAAAGGAATAAAACAAAATAAGGTCTTAGTCCATGCTGTTGATGAGTTAGGACACAACACTGTAATATACAAAAGCTTCAAATGAAAATGGAAACACTAGCTTTTGAATTCAAGATTTGTGCTTTCTCGCTTTTAACTCTGATCTCACATCATAGAGGATTCTGGTTTCACAGTTTAGGCGTTACAAAGTGATTACCAAGATAAGCAATCATGTTATTGGGGTCTGCTGCATGCAAGAAGCACAAGTTTTGCTTTTGCACACCTATCAGGAAAAAAAAGATGCACAAGTTTTGCACAGGTTTTCGCCAGACGTTCTGAATAAGTTTGAATGGTATTACTGTATTAGTGGTTATAATCCTATTTCCTCTTCGAATGATTTTGAATGCCTGCCGTATGATACGTAAGGAATCAAACATTGATATGCTTGTTGTTCATGTTTAAAATCTTCCATGATCTAGGGGTACTTGGTGTGTTATAGATCAGTTCATCAGTTGTTCTCTTGCTTGTGGATACAAGTGTTTCAATGTTGGTCATATTAGTTACATTGAAGAATTAGTAGTTTCTGCACTGAAAGAATTCCATTCACATCTCCAAATATAAACAATGCTGTCTGGAGAATTGGTAGTTTCTGCATAGAGTGGAAATAATTTCATTCACATTTCACACCATGCTTTGAGGTATCACAATATAGCGAGGACACTCCTGTAAAGAACAGAATACACAAGTGCAATATCTCATATTGGAGATTTAACAAAATACACAAGTACAATCTCTTATATTGGAGATGTAACAGAGTACACAAGGACACTCTCTTAGTTTCATGACCAATTTTTATTTACTGTAAGTTATCCTCTACCTACTTAAGGCTTGATCTGAGTTAACATGCATCTAACATCCTTACTGTTAGGCCTCTCCTTCGGATTATCCAGGGTGCAAAAGCAGGCAATCTTGAGAACCAAAAGCATTTGCTCCTCATACCCATTACCCATCAGCTTTGGATCAATTGCTCTTTTTGGATTCTCAGAAGTCATGACATTTCTCATCCATTTCACTAAACCCATCCCAGAAGCCGGCTGGAAGAGCTCATCCGAGGGAAACTTTCCCATAACTAGCACGCCTAGCAGCACCCCGAAGCTGTATATATCACACTTATCTGTGAACTTAACGGTCTGGTAATATGCTGGTGCAATGTATCCTAAAGTTCCTACCACGTGTGAAGTTGAAACATGTGTAAGGGATTCTGGGATTGCTTTCGCAAGGCCAAAATCTGCAATTCGAGCTTCCATGTCATCATCAAGAAGGACATTTGCTGGCTTTAGATCCCTGTGAATTATACGCTGACTATGATTTACATGGAGATACTCAAGCCCAGTAGCGATCCCGACTGCAATTCGATGACGTGCCGACCAATCTATTTCCCGTGTCCCTTCCGTGACTTGCTGGACGGCATCATGT
Source organism: Nicotiana attenuata (assembly GCF_001879085.1). Taxonomy (NCBI): domain Eukaryota; kingdom Viridiplantae; phylum Streptophyta; class Magnoliopsida; order Solanales; family Solanaceae; genus Nicotiana; species Nicotiana attenuata. Next base: position 39,630 of record NW_017671383.1, read on the forward strand.
AAGCTCCCATTTTTCATGTACTCATAGACCAAGTAATGGCAGTCAGGTCTTGGCATATGTGCTAGTAGAGGAAGCAAATTCCTGTGTCTTATTTGACCTACAATTTTAATTTCTGATTTAATCTGGCGCATTTTAATATTCAAAGCCTTGCTATCTTCCTCAGTGAGTTCTGCAGCATCCTTCGGGGGTTCTACGATCTTCTTTATAGCAATAATCTTTCCATTACTTCCTGGTAACTCAGCTTTATAAACTTCTCCACATCCACCTTTTCTAATTTTTTCTAGTAATGCCAATCCGTCTACGTTCTCTAAAAATGCCAAGTCCTCGGCTTTCTTAATCAATGGACTGAAAATTGTTACACCTGAATCATCCTTGCTCCCTCTGATAAAAATCATAACCACCTTGAAGAGCAAGGATAAGACCACCGCAGATAAGACCCCTGCAAAAGATCCAGCCAGGAATCCAAGAATCCATATGCTTACCTTTTTTTTTTTGTTTTGTTATGTTTGTGTACTGGTACTACAATTGCACTAGGTCCTGGAGCCGGGGCATTTCCTGAATAGGACTGTGGTGCCATTGCAGATTTGTGACTTGACCTTGTTGAGTTTTCAGCAAGAATGTAACGCTTAGGAACATAATCTTTTCGATTCAAGTCTGCTGATAAGTGCTCAAGTTGACTCATGAAAGGCACCGGACCTTCAAGGAAACTATTCCCTGAAATGTTGAGGAACCAGAGATTTCTGAAAGATTTCAAGGATTGAGGTATTTTGCCAGTGAACATGTTATCAGCAAGGGACAATTTTTCAAGGTTGGGAAAGTATTTCAAGAAATTGAGGTTCCCTGATAACTCATTAGAAGAGAGGTCAAGGATTCGAAGGTGGACAAGAGATGATAATTCAGATGGGACTTTGCCAGAAAACTGGTTGTTTTGAAGGCTCAAGATTTCCAATTTTCGGCATTCAACAATTTGAGTTGGGATTCTGTCAAAGAGGTTGTTGTTTTGGAGGGACAACTCTTTGAGCTCAGAAAGCTTGCCAATGGCAGGAGATAGAGTTCCCCTCAGTTCATAGGACTTGAAGACGACCCCTGTGACTCTAAGCATGTATGAATTGTTTGTGAGTCGTCGTTCACATGATATTCCAACAGAGTTGCATGGGTTCTCTATAGCACTACGTTGTCCAGAGACGTCTAAACCTTTTTGGACAAGCAAAAGAGCACTATAATCTGGCGAGCAAATGTTGAGTCTTGCTTGAACAAGAAGGATAAGAGTGAAGAGAGACATAAGAGATAGGTGAATGTGGGAGGTAGTGGAGGCCATTGGGTGGCGGTTTGCCCCAGTTTTATGGTGGAATTGGGATGAGAGTGAGGTGAATGAGGCACCGCAGTATTGTGGTGCTTGAGTAGTGGGATGTATATGTTTTTAGTTGTTTGGTGGGTTTTATAAAATGAAAGGTTGGTATTTATTTAAGGCAATAAGAAGCAGAACAAGACTTCATAAGTCAAGCTAGGACCGTGTAGAAAACTTGAGTCTCCCAGGGCGCCAATGGATTTAATTTCTTTTTCTAATGAGTTGACTAGTAAAATTCCTCATTTTTCATTTGTCATTTGCCATTTGCCATTTGCCAATTGCTAAACCCAATAATTGGGGACAAGAGTATTTTATTCCTTTTCTCGATTTTTATTGTGTGTTGTCTATTAAAATGTTCAGTTGCATTTTGGTTAAACACGTTCCCTGATAAACTTATTCATGTTTGAAATCTTAAACCTTCTTCTATTATATAAGCATTTTATGTACTTTATCGTTTTTGTAGTTTCATAAATATCAGTCTTTATTATGCATCGTGTATTGCACGTCAATAAAGAAAAAAAAAATGTACATATCTTGTACGTGTATTTTATGTTAATCAATATAAAATCAAAAAAATAAAATAAAGAAAGATATATATATTATTTGTGTAAGTTCGAAGCATATTCTGTAAAATAACATAATTTTACACTGAGGTGTGGCTCCTTTGAGCAATAAATAGAAAATTGTTCTATTATACATGTCACACTTAGTATAGCGAAGTGATGCCATGTAACTTTGGCTTGTAAACTGTAAATTTCAGCATTTTGGTTTATAGCATTTATGCAGGTTATTTTATGCTTTGGATGGTTCATTTAGAACTTTAGCTCAACAATATGCAATTGGCCGCTATCTCTATCATAATATGAACATGAAGCTCTCATTGAATTATTCTGAACTATAATTTAAGAGACTGAGATCGATAGTGAAGTAAATAATGGTTACTCAGAAATTGCAAAGGTTATCTGGGAATATAGGGATGGAGTGAAATTAACACACGCACTTACAAGACCATGTTGGTCCCAATTAACCTCTACGTAGATGTAAAGACCCGACTGGTCGTTTTGAGCAATTGCGCTCGGTTCAGCAATTTGAGGTTTCGAGCAGCATCACATTATGTATATCGACTTGTGTGCATGGTTGAATTCAGTTTCCGGATGAATTGGAGTTGAATTGGAAGAAGGAATCTAGTTTTGGAAGTTTAAACAGTGAGAATTTGACCGGAATTGGACTTTTAAGTAAACGTCTCGGAATGGGTCGTGGGTGATCTCAACAGCTTCATATGGTGATTTTGGACTTGGGTGCGCGTCCGGATTCGGATTTGGAGGTCCGTAGGGTAATTTGAGGCGTTTCGGCGAAAGTCGGAAAAGTTGAAGTTTGGAAAATGGAGAAGTTTGACCCATAGTTGACTTTTGTGATATCGGGTTCGGAATGCGATTTCGAGAGTTGGAACAGCTTCGTTATGTCATTTTGGACTTGTCTGCAAAAATAGCGTCATTCCGGGTTGATTTGATAGGTTCCGGCACGAGTTTTGGAAGTTGGAAGGTTTGAAAGTTCCTAAGTTTGATTCATGGTGTGATTCGTCGTTTCGGCGTTGTTTGATGTGGTTTGTGACCTCGAGCGAGTCTGTGTTAGGTCATATGACTTGTTTGTGTGTTTGAACGCGGTCCCGGGGGCCTCGGGTGTGGTCCGGATGGGCTGCGGGTTATTTTCCCATTGTTTGGACTGCTGTATTCTGCTTCTGGTATTCCTTCTCCGCGATCGCGAACAGCCTTTCGCGTTCGCGATGTGTTGTTGCTGGTTGCCTCATTTTCCTTCTCCGCGTTCGCGTGACACGCCTGGCGTTCGCGAAGCTCTGCCTTATCCTTCATCGCGTTCGCGTCCCCCTCACGCGTTCGCGTAGTTATGCCGTTCCACTCTTCGCGTTCGCGTACTAGTTCACGCGTTCGCGAAGTGCAATCTCTGGGCCATAATATTTTCCTTCTTCGCGTTCGCGTGCATGCTGTCGCGTTCGCGAAGCACAACTGGGCAGCCTTCCTTTTTCTTCTTCGCGAACGCGTACTTCCTCCGCGTTCGCGATGCTTTGAGACCTGGGCAGAATAAATAGTACTCTATTCCGAGGGTTTGCCATTTTCACCATTTTTGGAGTTCTAGAGCTCGGTTTTGGGCGATCCTTGTGAGGTTTTCAAGCAAAACGGTTGGGTAAGTGTTCTTCACCTAGAATTGATTAAATTCCATGAATTTGTCTTCATTTTTATCATTTAATTTGTGATTTGGGTTGAGTAAAATGTGAGTTTCTGAAGAAAATTCCTAAAATGAAAAATCATGATTTGAGGGGCCAAATGGTATCGGAATTTAATAAATTTTGTATGATTAAACTCATATTGGAATGAGTATTCAGTTTTTATAAAATTTCGGGTTCCGACGCGCGGACCCGGGGGTCGACTTTTGGACCGATTTTTGGATTTTGTTAAAGATTGAGAATTTATGATCCGGGATAGTTTCTTATGTATTTTATTTGTGCTTTGAAGTTAATTTGGTTAGATTTGAGCCGTCCGGAGGTCTTTTCACCTAAGAAGTGCATTTTAGAGTATCGGTTTGTCGTCTTTGAGGTAAGTATCTTGCCTAACCTTGTGTGGGGGACTTCCCCTTAGGATTTGAGTCTTCTATGCTAATTGTAATCCGTGCATGCGAGGTGACGAGTGTGTTCTCGGACTTATTTGTGGAAAATTTGCTCTAGGGTCCTTAGGTCCTTATGTTCATTATGTGAAAAGTATTCAGTTATGATTGGGTTAAATAATTGCTCAAATTGCCTCTATATGCCCCATATGATGTTGTTAGCTTTCCTCTAATTCTTACGTGTTATATTGACCCTTAATTGCCTTAATTGAAGTGATTGCCTTCCTTATTGTTTGATACTTCTTGATTTTGAGTTCCTCTATGACTTCGTGCAAATATGTTACATGTCCAATTATTGTGGTTACCGGTGTAGTTATCACGTGCTTATTATGTCTTGTTATTTTGTTGAGGTTATCGTGCTTCTTGGTTTTTCCGTGACCCTTATTATGTACTTGTTGATTCCCTTGCCGGGATGTTACTGCTTATGATATTGTTTCCCTTGCCGGGATATTGTTGTTATACCATTGTTCCCTTGCCGGGATGTTATTGCTTATAGCATTGTTTTCCCTTGCCGGGATATTGTTGTTATACTATTGCTCCCTTGCCGGGATTCTTTTGTGATTGGTGTTGATTTGTATATTGGGATCGGGTTGCACGCCGCAACAATGTTATATGGGATCGGGTTGCACGCCGCAACAATGTTATATGGGATCGGGTTGCACGCCGCAACAATGAGTAATAAGGGTGGACAGGTGGGGTCGGATTGCACGCCGCAACATCATTAAATGAATTTGATCGGGTTGCACGCCGCAACAATATTATATGATTTGGATCGGGTTGCACGCCGCAACATCATTATATGATTTGGATTGGGTTGCACGCCGCAACAGTATTGTATGATTCGGATCGGGTTGCACGCCGCAACAAGAATGAATAAAAGTGAACATTGATTCTTACGGTGAGAACGAGAGTAAAAGCACGAAAGGGTGATGCCGTGCACTTTCTGCTGCTGTGTTTATTTGTTGTTATCAATTCAAGTGTTTACTGTTTAAATTCCTTTATTGTTGTGATCCTTTGTGTTAGAATCTACAGAGTTTCGAATACCTTCACCGTATATATATATATATATATATATATATATATATATATATATATATATATATATATATATATACACACGCATTGCACGTGTGTCCCTCCCTATCTCGTATCTTGCAGTACAAAGCTTTTGAACGGCTTAGCAGGCCTAATTTTTCTTATAGAAATTTTTGGAGTATGTTCTACTGGCATGTTACTTGTCATGGCCAATATTTTTATTGTCAATATTGATATTCCTCTTGAAAATATAATATATAGTTATAAATATGAGAAAATTTATTACAGAAAATACAAGCCAATATTGAATTATTTGGTCTTGTAATTTATTTAATGTCCTTGCAGAGTACATATCAAATAGTGGGGCACGCTAGCACTCGATGGGGAGCAAAGGAGTTTTAAGGAAACTAAGCATCTTATGAACATATTTTTTAGAATTGGTTTAATATTATCTTCTCAATTCTTGCTCCAAAGAGGTTAGATGGTGCACTTGGTTAAATGTTGAGTTATTTACTTAGAGGAGCAATGATCAAATCCCACTTAATATTTTTTTTCTCTTTTCTTTATTGGTGCACTCATATTATAAAAATCATAGATCCACCTCTGCTTTTGTGAGCGTGCACATCACTGTGTAGCGATAGACAATAAAGTAAGTTCAGCAATTTTTTTTATAAAATGTAATGACCTCGACGCATGATTTTTAAACACTCTATCCCTAAGTTGATAGTTAGATAAAATGAAGGGAGAATATTGTATAAACTACTTAGATAGTCTCAACTCACGCTGGCCTGTTTTGAACGGAGTAATAAATAACTTACCAAGCTTATATTTTGACTATATCCTGCAAACAACAAAATTATATTACGTTCTCTTACTATAACCTGGAGTAGTAGTTCACTATCACTGATAATATCGCTCATAAATTAGTACAACTTTTCCTTGTTTTTTTTCTTCCAAAAAGAACTTGTTTAATATTTTGTTCCATAACTTAAATTTGCTTATCATGCATATTGATGCAATAACAAATTGAGATTGATTTATGAGCAACATCCCGAGTTGAACCTTATTATTCTTGTGTAATTAGCATGCAAATAAAATAAAATAAAAACTCGAATCATGATATTATATTTTCTAGAAGAATTTAAGAAACAATTGTAACAGAAATTAAAGCAAAATAAAATATAAACTAAAAAGCGTGCATATTACATTTTCCTGGAAGAACTCAAGAAGACAAAAGTAGGAACAACATGCAAGACAAAATAGAAATTAAAACTCGTTCCTGCGTACGTGCTATATTTTTCTAAAAGAATGTAATGATCGAATTGTTATTGTCTATTAAATAAATATATAAAGCAAGAGATAAGAATAAAAAGAAAAAAGATGCGGCACAATTATGCAAAAGCATAAAAGAGTTATAATACTTTAAAAATATATAGACTACGTAGCTTACTGGGCCGATTGAACATGAATAGAATTCAACTTTTCTCAAGGTGATAGTGCATTTGTTTTATTCTAGTGAAAGGAGAATTAATTCGTGAAATGGATTACTAAAAAATAAGTTGATTGACCTGATTTGACTAATACACATTAGCTTCTCTGTTGCAAGAGCTCTTTCTCTTCTTCTTCTTCTTTCGATGAACTCCAGCATTGGCCCTCTTCTTACTTCCTGTCAACAGACTTCATTGGCTTTGTAGCCATAAATAGTCTACAGAGAAAATTAGAAAACAAAATAAGTTGAAATGGCAATCTCCTTCCACTCGTACAGTCGTAAAGAAAGCTCCCCCTTCCACTTCTTAAATAATAGCCAAAAGAAAAAGAAGAGAAAAGGGTGACAATAATTAGCCAAGAAATGACAATCTCCTTTGTATAGGGTCAAATTTGACCGTCGGCGTCTCTACGCCAATGGGTACGCCCAGTGAGTATACGCCAACTAACGTAAGGGTACGATTCGGATGTGGGGACAAAAGCGACATCGTTTAGGACTCAGTGCCTTCACTAGGAAAACGTTACCTGTCTTTGTAACTTTTTGATTATTTCGAGGAAGGTCTCTTATTATATAAGGGAGACCTTCACATTGTAAAAATGGGGGATGATTCTGGAATAATACAACTCTCTTTTTTTCTCATACTCTCTCTCTATCGCTATCTCTAACGAATACTTTCTCTTGAGTTCATATTATCACTATTAGATCTACAACAACAACTTCATTTTTCATCTCTAGGTCTATTATATTTGATTACGATTTACCCTTTCTTACTTTTGATTTTTTTTAAGCTTGCAAAGTATATCGATAACTTTTGAGCCAAACAATTCGGCGCCGTCTGTGGGGATTTCGAGAATCAAAATCATAGTATCCATCTAGAGAGCAACCAACTACCATTCTCTACACCACACGAAAACAAAAGATGGCTGAAAAATAACACCAGAATGAAAGCGATAGTGGGTGTTACAGCCAATCTCCTTGATCCTCTCAACGAAGCCGGTGACGAGGGCATCTTGAATGCAACCCCTAGCATCACGCCAGGTGCAGAGATCTCATCTTCCCCATCCGAAGATCTGACGATCTTGCATGAAAAAGGAGCTTCCACATCTGCGGCTAAGGAAGCACCCTCGGTGGTCAAGAAGCTACTGGAAGAATGGCTAACAAGCACTCTAAGTGGCTTGGTTGAGAAGTCACCGCAAAGTAACGACAGGTGTACACCAACGGTAGGTACTACTGCTGCCATGGGTGAACCTGAAGCTGCACGAGCAAATAACAAACCCATCGAGGCACAGACCAACGATGGCACGCTAACAGCCATCCTAAAGAAGATGGAAGAAATGGAGAATGAAAACAAGGCACTCCGCGACCAAATGAAAGAACATCAGGAGAGGATAGACAAGATCCCCGGCGCTCCCAAGTTGCTACCAAAACGCGACGTGGGGACGTTCGTTGAACAACTATACACTGAAGAAGCTGCCCCTCACCCTATCCCAAAAACCTTCAAGATGCCACCCTACTTGAAGGTATATGACGGAACCACAGATCCCGAGGATCATTTGATCCACTATGTCACTGCTGTAAAGGGCAACGACCTATCAAAAGAACAGGTACCATCGGCGCTGCTGAAGAATTTTGGTGAGACGTTGACAGGATGGGCCCTAACGTGGTACTCTCAGCTACCAGCTAAGGCGATATCAACGTTCGAGGAAATGGCTGATAAGCTCGTCACCGCCCATGCAGGTGCAAAGAAAGCGGAAGCAAGGGTCAACGACATCTTCGCCGTCAGGCAAACTGCAGGGGAGGGACTCAGGGACTTCCTAGCCAGGTTTAATAGGGTAAGGATGAGTCTACCAAACGTATCGGAAGGTATGTCAGTCGCCGCTTTCCAGAACGGGCTAAATAGGGATGGTTCGAGGGCAACCAAGAAGCTACTAAGCCGCCTCATGAAATTTCCCCCTACCACATGGGAGGAAATTCACAATGCCTATTGCGCTGAGGTACGAGCGGACGAGGATGATCTTAATAGGCCGACCCAACGGTTAACAACGATACACTCAGAAACAAGGAGGGATCGACGCAATGAAGGATGGCGAGAAAAACTCCCACGCTCCAACAGAGAGCGACACCAGCCATACACCAGATCCTCCCATCCACCACCAAGGCATACGGACGCGCTACAGCGACACGTCGCCCCACTCCGAAACGAAAGAGGTACGCCTCCTTTATTATCCGCCCATAACTTTTGTGTGTCTCCTTCAGAAATAGTGTACGCACTGGAGAAGCTGGGCACCAAAGTGCAGTGGCTGCAGAAGATGAAATCAGACCCTGCCACCAGGAAATCAAACGTCCTATGTGAGTTCCATCAGGAACGGGAACACAAAACCGAAGACTGCATAGGCCTACGGCACGAGGTGGTCAGGATGCTAAACCAGGGATACCTGAGGGAATTACTCAGTAACAAAGGGAAAATCAACTTGGGACGCGGACGGGAACAACCCCACGGGCCTCCGAAGCCGCCCTCCCCAGCACGCACGATAAACATGATCGTCGGAGGCGGTGACGACTTAGCGATCAATCACGTCAAGTTCGCCACCACGCACAAACTAAAGCGGACCATCGCCCATGAACGGTATGACGACTTTGAAGATAGTATCACCTTCGATAAGTCTGATGCCGACGGTTTGTCTTTCCCTCATTACGATGCTTTAGTTATCACTTTACGTATCGCTGATACAGATGTTAAAAGAATCATGATTGACGACGGAAGCGGCGCCTGTATTATCCACCCGAGGGTCCTCGTACAAATGGGACTCGAGGATAAGGTAATACCGCGTTGCATAACACTAACTGGTTTTAACAATGCAGTGGAACGGACATCTGGAGAAATATCACTGCCCGTTTTAGCAGGAGGAGTCATGCTGGAAACAACTTTCCACGTGATGAACCAGGAAACGGCGTACAACGTCATCATAGGGCGCCCGTGGATACACGCCATGCGAGCGGTCTCTTCAAGATTTTACCAAGTGATCAAATTCCCTACCCCATGGGGAGTATTCAGCATTCGAGGCGAGCCGCGCACCGCACAGGAATGCTACAAAATAGCTCAAGATTGCGCCCACACCCAACAGCTGAGGGGGGCGAGCGCGGAGGCATAGCAATTAGCTGTGTCGGGGACTAAGGTCAACCCGACAAAGGACGCCGTTAGAGACCCCGACGTCGTGGAGGCCTGTAAAGCAACGGTCGAAGATCTCGACCCAGTCCAATTGGACGACACCGACCTTACGAAGAAAGCCTACATCGGGCACGGCCTCGCCAACCCAAGTAAGTATCGTGAATTCCTAACTAACCATGCAAATTTGTTCGCTTTTTCCCATTCAGATATGCCGGGAATCCCGCGGGACATCGCCACCCACAAGCTGAATGTCGATCCATTACATCCGCCCGTGCGACAGATGAGAAGGAAATTCAACGCCGCTATCAATGAAGCGGTCAGTGAGGAAGTAGACAAGTTACTGGCCAACGGCTCCATCAGAGAATCGAAGTACCCCCAGTGGGTCGCCAATGTCGTCATGGTCAAAAAGAAAAACGGGAAGTGGAGAATGTGTGTGGATTTCACCGATATGAACAAAGCATGCCCAAAGGATTCATTCCCACTACCCCACATCGACCAATTGATCGACGCCACCGCAGGACATGAACTGTTGAGCTTCTTAGATGCCTACTCCGGCTACAATCAAATCATGATGGCCGAGGAGGACCAGGAGAAGACGACTTTCATCACCCACCAAGGGACTTACTGCTACAAGGTAATGCCCTTCGGGATAAAAAATGCAGGGGCTACGTACCAAAGGCTGGTCACCAAAATGTTCAAAGAGCAGCTTGGTAAGACTATGGAAGTCTATATCGACGATATGCTGGTGAAGTCGACAAGAAAAGAGGACCACATCGACCATCTGAAAGAAGCCTTCGGGATATTGAGAAGGTACGGGATGAAACTGAACCCCGAGAAATACGCCTTCGGCGTGGCCTCAGGAAAATTCTTAGGATTTCTCATATCACAACGAGGGTCGAGGTCAACCCAGATCAGATCAAGGCGATAGACGCGATACCTGAGATGTTGAACAGCAAAAAACAGGTGCAAAAGCTGACGGGGCGAATAGCCGCCCTATCCAGGTTTATCTCACGATCCTCCGACAGGTGCCATAAATTTTTCAATATGCTAAGAAAGGGCAATGGGTTACAGTGGAATGAGGAATGCGTCGAAGCCTTGAAAAAATTGAAAGCATACCTATCTTCGCCACCACTGCTGGCCAAAGCAAGTCCAGGCGAGCCCCTGCTGGTATATTTGGCCGTATCCGAGGTCGGCGTCAGCACAGTCTTGGTTCGTGAAAACGAAGGTACGCAATCTCCTATTTACTATATTAGCAAAACCTTAGTAGACGCCGAAACACGGTATCCACACCTTGAAAAATTAGCTTTGGCATTGGTCGTAGCTTCTCGGAAGCTCCGACCCTATTTTCAGTGCCACCCCATAAAAGTAGTGACGACCTTCCCCTTAAGAAGCATCCTACATAAGCCTGAGTTATCAGGCAGGCTCGCCAGATGGGCCATAGAGCTCAGCGAGCACGATATCTCATATCACCCAAGAAACGCCATCAAGTCGCAAGTACTTGCCGACTTTATAGCCGACTTCAGCGCAGAGATACTACCAAAGGCGGAACTAGAGGCACGTCATGCCCCCTCCAACATCGATCTATGGACTCTTTACACTGATGGCGCCGCTAATGCCTCGGGATCGGGACTGGGACTCGTTCTCGAGGTCCCCACGGGCGAAATAATTCGCCAGTACATACGATGCCCCGAGATGACTAACAACGAGGCCGAGTACGAGGCTGTTATTGCAGGTATAAAACTAGCCATCAAGTATGGAGCTCAACGACTCATTCTCCATTGCGACTCCCAACTCGTGGTGAATCAGGTCATTAGGACTTACCAAATCAAGGAGCAGAGATTGCAAAAATACCAGTCAGAAATCCACAGATTAATGACTGAGTTCGACGAGTGCCGCTTCGAACAAGTTCCGAGGGCACGGAACGTTGAAGCAGATGGTCTAGCAAAATTGGCTGCAGCCACTAAAAACTTCAACAAAGAAAGCGTGGTCACCCTCCTCCATTCAGCCATTGATCACACTGAGGTACTCTCCTTAAATTTGACTTGGGACTGGCGCAACCAGTTTGTATCCTATCTGCAGGATGGAACACTCCCACCCGACAAAAAAGAAGCCAAGAAGCTCCGCGTACAGGCCGCCCGGTATTGCCTGATAAACCACGAGCTCTACAAAAGAACGTTTGGCGGACCCCTGGCCAAGTGCCTAGGGCCACACCAAACGAGGCCAGTGCTCGAAGAGTACACGAAGGTCACTGCGGCGCCCACACAGGTAACCGCGCCCTCGTGCGCTGCATAATACGGGCCGGCTATTATTGGCCAACTATGAAGAAAGACGCAGCAGAATATGTTCGCCGATGCGAACAGTGCCAAAAGTATGCCCCCATGATACACCAACCAGGAGAACCACTCCACTCAGTCACTTCCCCATGGCCTTTCATCAAATGGGGAATGGACATAGTCGGTCCACTACCAACGGGATGAGGAAAGGTACGATTTCTATTAGTTTTAACTGACTATTTTTCCAAGTGGGTGGAAGCAGGTGCGTACGCCCAAATACGCGAACAGGAAGTCATCACCTTCATATGGAAGAATATCATCTGCCATTTCGGCATCCCCAAGGAAATCAGCTGCGAGAACGGGCGACAGTTCATCGGCCAGAAAACAATAGAGTTCTTCGACAAATGGCATATTAAGCGAATACTCTCCACGCCATATCACCCCGCCGCCAACGGCCAAGCAGAGTCTTCCAATAAAACCATACTGAACATACTGAAGAAGAAACTCGAGGAAGCCAAAGGGCTATGGCCCGAGCTACTACCGGAATTGTTGTGGGCGCACCGAACCTCACCAAAATCCTCCACAGGAGAAACACCGTACTCACTGGTCTACGGAACCGACACGGTCATACCAGTCGAAATCGGCGAACCAAGCTTGAGGTATTCACATACCAGCGGAGCAGAGAACGACATAAACAGACTTCAAGACCTCGATGAGGCCGAGGAAAGAAGAGAAATGGCCCATATAAGAATGGTGGCTCAGAAACAACAAGTCGAAAGATACTACAACAAGAGAGCAAAATAAGACCACTCAAAGTGGGAGACTACATCCTCAAAGCCAAAACATTAGCATCAAAAGACCCAAGCGAGGGAAAACTAGGCACCAACTGGGACGGACCCTACAAAATCACAGCAACAGCAAGTAAATGAGCTTTTCAATTGGAAACAATGGAAGGAAAAACGCTCCAAAACAATTGGAACGTCGCCCACCTCAAGTATTTCCATTTCTGAAAGGCGTCTCCCGAGTCGTACTCTTTTTCCCTTACCTGAGTTTTGTCCCAATTGGGTTTTCTCGGGGAGGTTTTTAACGAGGCGGCGAAGGGGACACCCAGGGGCGTATGGAGACAGGTTTATCATACCGGCCAGTCGACGCGTTCTCCAGGCTGATATAATAAAGGGACTAGCCTAGTTGAGTCTCCATTACGTAAGCGGCTAAGGCCACCAACTCCATTATGTAAGCGGCTAAGGCCACCAACTCCATTGTGTAAGCGGCTAAGGCCACCAACTCCATTATGTAAGCGGCTAAGGCCACCAACTCTATTATGTAAGCGGCTAAGGCCACCTTCTCCATTATGTAAGCGGCTAAGGCCACCAACTCCATTATGTAAGCGGCTAAGGCCACCAACTCCATCCTATGGGCCAAAGGCCATCGCCAATGATCGTCGACCCCGCTCGACGATGACGGATAACACTTCAACAACAGTTGAAGTTACATCCTCTGGGCCAAAGGCCATCGCCAATGATCGTCGACCCCACTCGACGACGATGGATAATACTTCAATGACAATTGAAGTTACATCCTATGGGCCAAAGGCCATCGCCAATGATTGTCGACCCCGCTCGACGACGACGGATAACGCTTCAACGACAGTTGAAGTTACATCCTATGGGCCAAAGGCCATCGCCAATAATCGTCGACCACGCTCGATGACGACAGATAACACTTCAACAACAGTTGAAGTTACATCCTATGGGCTAAAGGCCATCGCCAATAATCGTCGACCACGCTGGACGACGGTAGGTAACACTTCAACGACAGTCGAAGTTACATCCTATGGGCCAAAGGCCGTCGCCAATAATCGTCGACCACGCTGGACGACGGCAGGTAACACTTCAACGACAGTTGAAGTTACATCCTATGGGCCAATGGCCATCGCCAATAATCGTCGACCATGCTCGATGACGACAGATAACACTTCAACGACAGTTGAAGTTACATCCTATGGGCCAAAGGCCATCGCCAATTATCGTTGACCACGCTGGACGACGGCAGGTAACACTTCAACGACAGTCGAAGTTACATCCTATGGGCTAAAGGCCGTCGCCAATAATCGTCGACCACACTCGATGACGATAGATAACACTTCAACGACAGTCGAAGTTACATCCTATGGGCCAAAATCCGTCACAACCGATGCGCCGGCCAAGCTCGACGGTGACAAACTATGTATAAACAAAGAACAACACAAAAGAATAGCAACAAAAGTATAATTCTTTCACTATGACAAAAATTATATACATTTAGTCCCATGGAGGACTCCCATTACATTCCAAAAAGAAAAAAGGCAAAACCTATACAAATCTTAAGGAGCCTCGCCAGATTTACCATCGCCATCCGCTTTCTCTACTTCTCGACCATCGCCACCGAGACGGTAAGTCTTATTAAACCATGGGTCGGACTCGAGCCGGTCCTCCGAAGTGTAGCCCTCTCGGTCAGGAGAGTCGGAGCTGTACCCACAAGCTACACGAGCGGCACGAGCCTCGCGCCACTGCTCCTGAACTTCCTCCTCGGAGGCACGACCCGCAACAAAAAGTTTTTTATACACGTCCAATTTGGCCTCCGCATATATCCACATCTCGTGCGCATCTTGGGTCGCGTCCCCGGGACGTGGCGGGGCAATACGCCTGAGGACATCGATCTCAGCCGCCTTAGCTTCGAGCTCGGCTGTCAAAGCCGCCACCCTACGGTGAAGATTGGCTACCTCCGCCGCCACTCCACGGCTGAGCTCCAACTCCTCCTCCCTCAGTTTGAGGAGTGATTCCAGCTCGCTATTACGAGCCACAGCCTTCACCAACTCCTCATCCGTTTTCTCCAGCTCCGCCGCCCTGCGGCTCAATTGTGCCTCCCTCTGTTCGAGGCCTTCCCGGAACACCTGGAACTGTGGATCTTGCCGGAAAAGATCTGCCGCCGCTTGATGCTTGGAGCGATACCGTTTATACCTCTTCACCATCTTATCAAAAATGGTCGTTCTCTTCTCCTCACGGCGCCTCCTCTCCACTTCCAAAACAGGGTCTAAAGAAGAATATATATACATGCATGTAAGTTAGTACGCATCAAAATCAACTTCACGACACACGGAAGAACAGAGAAGTTACCTGTAACGCCATACCAGCGACCCTCCGTGACAGCTCTGCATCGCTGACAACGCTCAGCATCTCGCGCTCAGGGGCAGCACACAGTAGGGCCATCTCCAGTACAGCCTGCTCGCTGTGCTGTAACAAGTTGTAAGCCCCTGGAATCACGATGCGGCGGCCAGATCCGTCTGCTGTCATCTCCACGCGTGCAAAGTTTTCCGCCATCTCATCCACATTCCTGTGGGCGGCCTCAGTAGTTGGTCCCTCAGCGTCGCCACCAACAAGGGGCGATGAGCTACCCTCGGCAACACGAGCCGAGCTGGTACCAACATTAGCACTTATCTGGTTGGCCGGCCTCCCCGAACGGATGGCGTCGGCCATAAAGACGGGCCTAGTTGTTTGGCGAGGCGCGTCACCCTCTTCATCTCCAGCCGCCACCGCCTTACCCATCACGAGCCTCCTCCTTTTTCTCTCCTCAGGCTCCTCGCCCTCGGAAGGCTCGTCCGCAGGTTGCGGAGACAATGTCGACGGCCTCGCCTCATTTGTAGCCACCTCCGCAGGAGCAGCCTCTTGTAAAGAGGCTACGGTCACCCCTTCCCTGACAGAAGCACAAAGTATTTCCTGCGTATTCTGACCAACATCTGATCGGGAGGAGGCGGATGTCGTCGCCCTCCTCTTAGGAGCACTTCGACCTGGCAATAAAAGTGATTTAGCTGACGAAGTTTGTGAAAGCGACTAATTAAAATCGAAGAAATACCTGAAGGGCTCGCGGGACCGTAACGTTCAATGAATTCAGCCCACGTACGGGTCTCTTCCGCGAGAGGCAGCAAACCGGACACCCACTGCTTAATATCGGTTATGAACCGGGGGACGTGAGCTATTGCTGCAAAATAACAGAAAAATCATAAGGATGGTATAATCGGAACCGCTAAAGTCACGTACGATAAATGACTCGACGGATAGGAATACTTACGTCTCGAATTCCACCTCTCAGGGAATCCGACGGGGTTAGACACCAGGTGCTCCGTCTTGATAAAGAAGTATCTACGCCAATAGCCCCGGTTAGCCCGATCGTCGGTTTGCACGACCAACCCCTTCGAGCCACGACTCTTTAGATGCAGCATGGTGCCCCTCAGGTAGCTGGCGCTGAATAGCTGCAATAGGTGGTGGACGGAGACCTCCAGCCCGACCAGCTCCGCGTATGTAGACATTACCCTACATACCTTTAGGGTATACGGAGTGAGTTGGGCGGGACACATGTTGTAGTAACGGCAGAGTTCTTCCGCCAATGGAAAAATGGGGAGGCCGTAGCCGATCAAAAAGGGATATTCATAAAACGTACAGTATCCCGGTCTATGGGTGTTCGCGTAGTCCGCTCTTGCTAAAACCATCTCCACGTGAGCGGGTATATCATACGACGCACGAAGAGTATCTAAATCAGTTTGTTTTAACTCAGATTTCTCCCTAGGTTGTTCGGGAGAATCCCGTTGAAAGTCCCTCCTAATAAGGAGTTGCTTCGGGAGCACGTTATCTACGGTAAGAGGGGTGAGATCCTCCCCTTTCTCTCCCTTATTGCCGCCGGATGGAGGCGGTATGTCAGATGATTTATTATTACGAGCCCCCGGAGCGTTATCCCATTTAGGTTTTGTCATGGTTTCCGATTAAGGAGTGATGTACTACACAACCACAAGTGTACTTTCAGGGAAGCGGTGATTTTTCGTAAAACGGAAGCGTTTTCTTGAAATAGTTAGAAAACGTTTGCAGATGATCTAAAGTTAGATTAAGTTGAACCCTTTCCCTATTTATAGGGTTGGGTAGCGTTGAAATCGAAGAGGCAAAACCCCAAACAGGCGCAGGAAACCAAGCATCAGAACACCTTTTGTACTTCCTCAGGAACACGCGTAATGATGACGTCTGCATATGGTGACGTCATCTCAGGGAAGGGATTGCGCGCCAATAGATCAACAAATTCAAATGATCGCCCCCCCCCCCCCTCTCCCCCTCCCCTCCCAACGTCGTCGTCTCCAAACATGGTCAAAATTTTCCTAGTACAAGGATCATGGTTCCGTCCATCGGCGACGCACTTCGTTACATCACCAACGAACGGAGGGACTATCTGTATGGGGTCAAATTCTGCCCACTATGGTAACAACGACCCACGACTAAGCAATAGCCGAAGTAGAGGGGACGACCTAAGAATGTCAGAGCGAAAGCGTGCCCTTAGGTCTCGTCGTCTCCTCGAAAGCACGTGACCTATCCCTGTATTATTTTATTATTTTTGAGGGGGTTCTCTTGTTATATAAAGGAGAATCCCAATGTTGTAAAAGGCATGAGATCTTTCAATAATAAGCTATCTTTCTTTCTATTTCTCTCTCTCTCTAAACAAGCTTTCTCTTACTCTCTCGAATATCCAAGTTGTTGAAACAATCACAAGCATAATACAAACTTCTAGGTCTCATTATATTCGATCACGATTTACCTGTGAACTATTTTGATTGCTTTTCGCTTATAAAGTAATTAGTATCTTTTGAGCAAAACAAGACGTTGCATCATATAAACACAATCAATCAACAATCGCCACGAAGAAGACAATTTACCTCTGCAATTCAATTATATACCGATCCATGTAGTACTTAAAAGTTAAAATACTCCGTACATCGTTTGAATAAATAATTATGGGACTATTACCCACTTGCAGAAAGTAAGCTAAAGTTTGTCAATCAAAAAATTAACAATCACAAATTACCAAATAAAGATAAAACAGATTAATCATTGAGAAATATAAAATTATCTTGATGTATGTGATAATTGAAACCCATTACAAAATCTTTATAGAGTCGAGTTTCTCTGTTGAATTAGGGCCAAACTCTTTATATTCAAGTCAACTTGGTCAAAACTCGAAAAATCAAAAGATGATCTAGACAGATGTTTGGTTGGCGAGAATCCTGATTTGCAATTAATTGAGATGGGAAAAGAAATATTAATGGTCCGAATCAATGAGTCCGACAGGCCAAAGAATAAAGAATAAGTGACCGACGGAATGTCATCTTAAAATATTATATTTGCTTCAGTGATAAATATCACCCAGACTCTGACCATATCTATATCATTGCTAAGAAATGTAGTAGTGAAATGATTAAGGCCTCCGCTAGCAATGTTGTCAAGATTTAGATATTTAGTCCAATTGTCTTTTGGATTGTGGCTAGAGTTGTCAATATGGGCCGGCCCACACGGGCCTTGCATTTGATGATCTGAGCCGGGGGCGGCCGACCATTTCGATGGGCCTTAAAATGGTCAGCCCAACCTTATATGGGTTGTGGGCCCCACAAGCTGGCCATCAATTTTTAATATTTTTTAGTTTAAGTTTTAAATTTATACTATTTCAAAGAAAAAATCTCACTTTATATCTGTTAATTCCAAACTATTTACCCTTTTAATGCCCAGGCCCAAACTATTTACTACTCCTATGCGGCCCAAACTATTTACCCGGTTATTCATTTGGGTTTTAGGGTTCTGGGAAAATCATAGAATAGCAATTTGGGTGCGCTAGAAACTAATTTTTTCATCTGAGTGTTGTCCAAACCGGTTTGTTTCAAGAAATTGAGGACTAAATCGGGATTTTTTAAGGATTTCCATGAAGTTACCTTGGAAGATGTACAGGTTGCTTCTTCTTTGGAGAATCCTAGAGAATTAACCAGGTATTTTACCAAGAAATGTGTCGGGACAGGAGTTGGGGTTGTACTCGTTGAGTAGAAATATTGAGATACAACTACTGCTTTGCCTCTGAATCTGACGAGCATACCGTTTAGCTATTGTTGTTAAGGATTTTGCAAGAGTAGAAAATACTTCTTCTAGCATTAACAGAAGAGTTGATGGATTTTTTATTAGCTCAAACTAACGAAGATTATGTGGATCAATTCTGCTCCACTAACTAAAATGGCTAGTTTCAATTCTGCTCCACTTTTTCTTGATTGTTTTTTCCCTAGCTCTTGCTCTTGCCTTGTGATCACGCCCAACTATGCCTTATAAAAAGGACTAAGCGGTCGCTGCAAATATAATCCGGTTTACAAGTCCGGAGTCGAATCCCACGGAGAACTAAGGTTTAGCTACAGCTGTTCACTATCACCAAGAAGACAAGCTTGAACAAATCCTAACTTATAGATATTAAGATTCTTCCGTTTAACTAATTAACTAATAAATTAAAATAGTAAATTAACAACTAACGATACTGAGGGTTATAGAAAAGATTAAGGAGGTCTAGAGTTATGATTTTCCCTATTGTCGGAATCCTTCCCGCTATGTCTTCTATAATTTCGCCTAAGTATTCTCTACCGATCATGAGCACTCTTATTGTCGTAAATCTCTCCCGAGTAATTACGACAATTTACTAGACGCACTCTCCCGAGCTACGCTAGCTGGCTTTTAATACAGCTCACTTCAGATCGCACCCAAGGCTTCGTTATCCCTAATCCCGCCTTTAAACCCTCGGTTATTGATCCCTCATATACTCTGGGAGTGGTGTTGTTCAACAACTACCTAAATATGCACTCTCTCCCGAGTTATGCATACTAAATAGGCACAGCTAATTGAGAGCTCTTCAATCAACCAGAATATAAACGTAGTTGAACAAATAGAGAAAAGCTATGGCTCAATTATATAAAAACATAACAAGAATTTATCCTACAAAAGGTTCTATCAAAACTCTAGATAACAAATTAGCTATTCATAATAGTATGTAAAACTACAATACTAAAAGTCATAACCAACAATGAAAAATAGGAAGAGGAAGGAAAAACTTGTAGAAGAATTCTCTGCCTTGCTCCCAATGTGTTCTTGCCTCCAAGGGTGTTGTCTAACCCTAAAGTAGTGTCTCTCCGCCTCCTTAGGTCTAATTTGTGTCCAAAATATGTCCCCCTCCTTGTTCTTGGCCGGCCTCCTTTGTTTAATATAGGGTTTAGGACCTAAAATCCCATGTTTTGCACTTTAGTCCCTGAAATTTTCGCTTCCTGCCGCGGTCGCGGTGGAACCGCGGCCAAACATGCCCTCTGATTCTTCAGTTGTCCGCGAGTACACTCTGCCGCGGTTCTGCCGCGGTCGCGGAAAAACCGCGGTTTTTCACCCTGTTCTGTTTGGAATTTGGAAAAACGTAAAACATGAAAGTTGTAGCCCTTTGAGTTAGCTTTCTAACCATATATTTTGGAACCCAAATGGAGTTCTGAGCAAAAAGTTATGTCTCTTTTACTAGACAGTGCACAATATACCTCCTCAAATCTTCGTTCGTACTTAATTATCAAATTTGACCCCCGAACACGATCCCGGCTTAATTCCTTGAGCTTTTACTCAGACTTCAAAGCTTCAAATCACTTAAATTCATTCCATAACATCTATATAGCTCGGAATCACACCTACAAGGCATAAAACACACAATTAGTGCAAAACACTAGCGATTAAAGCGCAAACTCAATTAAAGTGCAGTAAATTAGAGTGTAATAAGCGACTAAAATATGCAATTATAGCCTATCATCACCTTGGCTTACAATTTGTATTTTGAAGATTTCTTGTTTGATTCAAAGTGGGTGCTGTTAAATATTGCTTATAATACCTTCTGGAAGTTCATACTGAAATTTGATGCATTTGGAGCTGATTTGAGGTGCTTAAGATCGAAATTTTCAACTGAAAATCGAAGAAGAACACAGCTACCCAATAGTATACTGCTACGGTATACAATATGCTGTAGGAGTATATAGCTATACTGCAATAGTATACTATAATAGTTTACAATATACTGCAACGGTATATTGTAATAATCAAAGAAGAACACAGTTACCCAGTATACCGCTACAGTATACAATATACTATAGGAGTATATAGTTATACTGCAACAATATACTATTATAGTATACAATATATTGTTATAATATACTGTAATAATATGCAATATACTGTAACAGTATGCTGTAATAGTATACAATATACTATAATAGTATACTTATTACTCGCAAATTCTCTTGCCTTTTCCCTTTGAATTTGCTTTAAGCTTTTACCTAGCGTGAGGGGCAAATTAAAAATGCAAAAAAAAAAAATTATAGTATGCTATATAATGTAACGGTATACTCTTACAATTAGATCCTTTTAGATTTTTTTGAATTTTTTATTGATAACTGATATTATTTCAGTTTAATAATTGAATTAAATTTTTTTTTAACTCTTTGTGTACAATTGTATACTCTGTTGGTATAGCTATATACTATACTGGCATCATATGTTAGTTAATATTTTTTGATTATATTAGCTACATTTAATTGGTACACAATTTGATTTTTCTTTAATAATAATATAAAAAAAAGNTTGATTTTTCTTTAGTAATAATATAAAAAAAAATAATAAAAAAATAGTAAAAACAGTAAATGAAATTAGATTATGAAGAGAAAAAGAATATAAAAAAAAGAAGTTAAATAAAATTAGAAAAGGAAAAAAGAAAAAAATAAGAAGAAAACGAGAAAAAAGAAAAGGAGAAAAGTAAAAAAAAAAAGAAAAGAAGAAGAAAAGAAGCATAGGAACAAAAAGAATTGGAGAATAAAGAAAAAATTCTCCACAAAAACTACTATGGGTAGAAAATGTAATTAGTTTAAGGGTAGAAAAATAAATGGGTAGACAAGGGTAAATAATTTTATTTTTATAGGTAACTGTGTCAAAACCTCTATATTAAAAGCACGAAAGCCCTTAACGAAATGTAGTTCGCCTTTTTTACCCTTTTAAAATAGAATTCATATTACACAAAATAGTCATTTGATTGTTTTCCTAATATTTTAAAAAGTAATTTAATTATTTTTCTAATATTTAGGAATAATCATTTAATTATTTTTCTAATATTTAGGAATTTGATTTAAAATTATAGTATTTAATTCGAGTCCTTTTTATTAGATACTTTTAATCCACATTAGGAAAGTTTTTCGCACGTTTTACTCCTTTTAGGTTTAGGAGGATTTCTTTTATTGTTAATAAAATATTCACTTTCAACTACATTTAAATTGAGGAATTAGGACTATTAAATTTGGGATCGGATCCCCTCCAGTACTATTTTGTCCATTAATCTTCAATGGGGTGTTTGATATGTGCCATGTGGACAAAAAATAATCAATGGTTTGGATTGTTCTATTATTCAAAATAAGTTTTTAGGCAACACTATTATTTTTAATTTCAAACTATTGAAGTTATCACTTGTTCTTAAATTAAATTCCGCGTTTCGAGGCCTTAAAAACATCTTTTAGCTTCACCTCGATTTGCGTGCGCGTAGCCGGAAAGCTATTATGTGAAAAATCTGTGAAAATATTGAAATTTTGGCTTAAAATGCATTTAAGTTGACTTTGGTCAACATTTTGGGTAACGGACCCGGACCCGTGATTTGACGGTCCCGGAGGGTCCGTAGGAAAATATGGGACTTGGGCGTACGCCCGGAATCGAATTCCGAGGTCCCAAGTCCGAGAAATGAATTTTTGAAGAAAATTATTTTCTGAAATTATTTAAAGGATTTGAAAATGAAGTTTGATTAGAACATGTTGGTATCAGGCCCGTATTATGGTTCCGGAGCCCGGTACAGGTTCAATATGATTTATATGTCTTGTCGGTAAAGTTTGGTAAGAAACGGGATCCATGTGACGTGATTCGGACCTTAAATGCAAAATTTGATGTTTTAAGAAGTTTTGAAATATTTCACTGATTTGAGGTTTAATTTGATGTTTATGATGTTATTTTGATGATTTGATCGCACGGATAAGTTCATATGATATTTTTGAGTTAGTACGTATGTTTGGTTTGGAGCCCCGAGGGCTCGGGTGAGTTTCGGGTAGGTTCCGGGATGTCTTAGGCTTAAAACACACAGTTATTGCAGGTTCAGAGAAATTGCAGATCTCTGAACCCGCCAGTGCGGTCCGCAAGAATTCGTGTGCGACCGTGGAATGGGCCAGTGCGGTCCGCGTGAGGTTTCGTGCGGTGCGCGGTGGGGGGCTGTGCGGCCGCACTCGATTTTGTGTGTTCCGCACAGGTTCACGGGTCATCAGGGAGAGCTGTGCGGCCGCACTCGATTTTGTGCGGTCCGCACAGGTTCACGGGTCATCATGGAGAGCTGTGCGGCCGCACTCGATTTTGTGCGGTCCGCACAGGGGGTCTGAGATGGGTATATTTAGACAGGATTTTCAGTTATTTTTTATTTTTCAAAACCCCAAAAACATAAGAGGCGATTTTTCAAACAACCTTTCTTCTCCAAAACATTGGTAAGTGATTTCTAACTCATTTTCTTTACTTCTTAACTTCTTTTTACAAGATTTCATCCTAGAATCTAGGGTTTTCATGGTGGAATTGGGAATTTTGGGAAAAACCTAAGAATATTAAAATTTGGGGAGTTAGACCTCAAATTGAGGTCGGATTCCAAAATCAATTATATATCTGGGCTCGGGGGTGAATGAGTAATCGGGTTTCAATCCGAATTTCGGGTTTGGACCAAGCGGGCCCGGGGTCGATTTTGACTTTTTGGGTAAAACTTTGAAAAACTTATTTTCATGCATGGGAGTTGATTCATTTAGCGTTTATTGATATAATTAAGTGACTTGTGACTAGATACGAGCGAATTGGTGGTGGGATCAAGGGGTAAAGCCATAATTGAGACGTGAATTGTGTTCGTGACATCGAGGTAAGTGTTTGGTCTAACCTTAGCTTGAGGGATTAGGAGTTGTATCCTAATTTCTATGTGTTATTTGTTGAGTACGATGTATAAGCATGGTGACGAGTATCTATACGTTGATGTCAAGCATGCCCGTGAGTCTTATATTATGATTATTATGACTCCGTTTGTATTGTTTATGCCCTTTTGTGATGATTTCTATTGTTGGGCAAAGTTTGTGGAAGAAATGGTAATATTTGAACATTGAGGAGCATTGGCTCAAGTTGTGAAGTGAATTGTGAAAGAATAATTGGTAATTGAACTTTATAGAGCATTGGCTCAAATTGTGATCGAGTTGTGAAGTAAATGTGAAAACGAGAAGAGGATTATGGTATTGTTCCCTTGCCGGGATGTTGTTGTTTTGATATTGTTCCCTTGCCGTGATCTTATTATGATTCATTTATTTTCTTGCCCTTATTGTTTGTGTTTGTTGTTTCGGTGAGGAAGAGTGTAAAGCACGAAGGGTGATGCCATGCTTTGTTTTGGTGAGAGAGTGTTAAAGCACGAAGGATGATGCCGTACACGATATTTGTGAGGAAAAGTGTAAAGCACGAAGGGTGATGCCGTGCCGCACGATGTACCATTCCGTGCCGATTATATTGATTTTATGGTGAGGATGAGAGTAAAAGCACGAAGGGTGATGCCGTGCAGTTTATATTGATTTTTATGGTGAGGATGAGAGTAAAAGCACGAAGGGTGATGCCGTGCACTTGTTTGATTTCTGATTCTTGTTGAAAATTGAGTTACGGTGTTCCTTATGTTTACCTGCTGTTCTCCTGTTATCATTTGTTGTTTCCCCGCAGCATGTTTCCCCCTCCCATCTTTACTTGTTTATTTCTGCTTTACTTTCCAACAACAACAACAACAAACCCAGTTTGGTCCCAACAAGTGGGGTCTGGGGAGGGTGGTCTGTACGCGGACCTTACCCCTGCCTAATGCAGGTAGAGAGGCTGTTTCCAATAGACCCTCGGCTCAAGAAGGGCAAGAAGAAGAAGAAAAGGAAAGCAACGGAGGATGAAAGATGGAAGATAAATGGAAAAAAAAAAGATATATGATAAGTGGTACCAAATATTAGCAACAGGGAATACAATACCTGAGGCGAATCTGCTTTACTTTCCGCTGTATATTATATAACTGCATAGGTTTATTTGGTAGTCTGGTCCTAGCCTCGTCACTACTTCGCCGAGGTTAGGCTAGGCACTTACCAGCACATGGGGTCGGTTGTGCTGATACTACACTCTGCACTCTTTTTGTGCAGATCCCAGTGCTGTTGATTTTGGACCGTAGATTGAGTGACTACCTTCAGTCCACGCGGAGATCCAAGGTAGACCTGCAGGCGTCCGCAGGCCCTGCCGTCTCCTCTATCCTTTACTTCCTGTTTCATTTCTTTGTTTCAGAAACAGTGTATCTTTTGTTTTCAGACTTTGTATGTAGCACTCTTAGATCGTCTGTGGTACTGTGACACCAATTCTGGGTGATTAAGGCTTAAGTATTTGTAAAAGATATAGTTTTTCATATATGTTATCGTTGTCTCCGCTTAAATTTGAAATTTCCGCTGTTTTCACATTATTGTTTTATAAATGTCAAAAAGGTATAAAAATGGATAAAGGTAAACTGTTCAATAATTGGCTTGCCTAGCTCACATTAGTAGGCGCCATCACGACTCCCGAAGGTGGGAAATCCGGGTCGTGACATTATATTTTCGGATTAAAAAATATTGAGTGTGCGTCATTGTAGTATAGAGTTGTTTATAATTGTAATAAACTTGTATTCTGTTCCATTTTTCCGTAATTCTTTTTTTGTTTGGTGATTTCCTATAATTCATTTTTCTGTTACCAATGTCAAAATCAACTAAAAGTTTTCCTTTCGGCTGATGATTTAATCAAATAATGAATTTCATTACTTACATAATAAATTCAAATAGCACTAATGTTTATAGAATAAAACTATATCAATTAGTACGTCAAAAATCGCATGTTATATTAAAAAGCATTCATTTTTTATACAACTAAACTACAATTAAGAAATACTTGGTAATGCATTATAAAAGAAATAAAAATAAAATTAGCACTCATGTCATATAAAGCTAACTTAAGTTTGCCTTTCGTCTTTTATATAAAGCAGTGATGATATTATACTATTCCTTCAATTTTTTAGTGTATATATATTGCATTAATAGAGAAAATTAAGGGGCCATGAATGATAGAAAAAATCCGAACCATTCATTATGTTTTTTCCACATGGCACATATCAAGCACCCCATTGAAGATTACTGGACAAAATAGTACTGGAGGGGATCCAATCCCATTAAATTTCAACACAAGGAAAGTTTCGATCGCTTAACTCCTTTTAGGTTGAGGAGGTTTTTCTTTTGTAAATAAAATAGTCAATGTCAAACTTTTCTGACTCCATTTAGATTTAGGAGTACTATTAACTCCTATATTATTTTGGGCCATGAGTATTATTTTTTATTCTATAAACACTAAATATTATCAATCCTTTTTGTTAGATTAACATTGAACCGATGCATTTTGAGTTGTTTTATTTTGATCCTTCTAATAAAAACATCATATAAGTATGCGAAACTAAGAAGCTTTTACACCATTTCAATATCGCGCGTCAAAGAAATCAATTAAAATTATCAATTTTGATACCAACTAAAATTTTGTTTCTTATTTACCGTTTTTGAATTATTAGAAATTTATAATATTTTCGAATTTAGAATTAATTATGATTTTTACTTTATTATATATTTAGAACTTTCAAAAGAATTTTAAAAAAATTATTAAGTTTTTCTTATTTTAGAATTCAAATTTAATATCTAAATTATACTTTAAAATGTTATAGAATGTATATAATGGATAATCCAGTCGTAAGCATGCAAATGACGTTCTATTTATGCATATGAATGTGAAGGAAATAAATTATAGAGATGAGTTCGAATGAAGCAAATATCTCATATATCAGCGTATGTATTTGTTCCTCCACAATCAACTTAGAGCAACACAAAAAAAGGTCTTGCTCCTAAGTATAGACCTGCACACCTACTTTAAAAACGTCTTGTTTTAAAAAGTACATTTGGCAAAATAATAGGATAATACTTTTAAAAAATAATTGTTTATGTTTGTTTAATTCATTTGAGAAGTGATTGTTTCAGTATATGATAAATATGTTATTGTATTTTCCCAATCTTTTCAAGAAATATTTTTAAGTGCCATAAACAAAAATATGGAATGATGATTAAGAATTTCTATAAGACAATTTTTTTAATTGACTTAGCAATATATAATTGATATTTATTAATTTTATGATTTTAAACTTTTATTTTATAACTCTATATGTTTATGTGCTTGGACGGAGAAACAACAGTCTTTCGAAAATAAAAAATAAGTACAATAATAACTATTAAGCCTCAATCCCAAACGAGTTGGGGGTACCATATTTATCAAACTATAGTAACTGAATTTTACTTTCGCAGTAGTGTTTTATTCTTTTCTAATATGTTGGAAACAGTTCCTATCACATTTCTTATTGATTAGAGAAATATAAAAAATTGTATTTTCCTTATAATAAAAAAAATAGATGCCTTCTGTTAGTTGGCTAACTATAATTGTGTCGTCTAAAAGAAACTTAAGAATATGTATCTTTTCAAAATCTTTCTCAGAAAAAACTCTAAATTTTTCAAGAATTGTGTGTTATTGTTGGAATTAAACAAGAAGCATATTATCCTATGAAATTGGAGTAATATAATATAAAACTGGAATAAAATCTTAAGTTTGCTACATTGACCGAGATGATTGAGAAATAATATAGGATAGAGTTTATTTTTTGAGTTAGCTAAACAGGATGACCAATCATCATTCTAGGAATTTATATATTTTTAACTTTTATTTTAAGCACCAATTTTAATATAATATTTATGTAATTTTTTCTAAAAAATAATTATGTTCATAAAGACGGAGTACACGCGCAAAGCGCGTACCCTAAGACTAGTCTAATAAAAAAAAGGTAACACGATGCATAAAGTATTTCGCATTCACGTAGGGTCAGAGAAAGACAAGCTTCTGATGTTGCAAGATTTGGTTCAGTTTCTCATATATGAAACTTTTATGCAGTTTTCAGTCATACTACAGGACTAGATGTTTATCCATTTCTCTCTATATATATATACTTTGCTAACTCAAACAATACACATTTACAACGACCAAATGTGCACAACCAGCGAAGAAATCATCTTAATCCGATATTTTAGGTGTAAAGTGTTAAATGGTGGTTAGTGATTTTTGAGATTCTGTCTTATCGTATTATCAAAACGCTGAAAGTGTTAAATGGCAGACACTTTATATATTTAGATTTTAGTCAGCAACATGTTCCTTCATTTGCAAGTTTGATAAGTATTTATTTTTCTTTAGGCTAAGTACAACATTGGAGTAATATATATATATATATATATATTGTTGATAAGTGATGGTTACTTGTATTGCATCCTTTAACTCCTTTTATACTAAGTTCAATCATGTAAAACATCTCGCCTAATAAAGTGAAAATTAATACTTTATGAATTTTAAACCTTTGTTATATCCTCCCAAATGGTGTATTAGTCAAAAAGCTACTACAAAGCAAAGAGATTAAGGAAAGCTTGAAGATGATCGAGTGGCAAGCATTGATTTCGGTAAAGTTACGGCGGATGCCGTATAAA
Organism: Nicotiana attenuata; assembly: GCF_001879085.1. Classification (NCBI taxonomy): domain Eukaryota; kingdom Viridiplantae; phylum Streptophyta; class Magnoliopsida; order Solanales; family Solanaceae; genus Nicotiana; species Nicotiana attenuata. The sequence continues at coordinate 68,169 of NW_017671383.1, forward strand.
GGCAAAAGGAAAAGCGCAGCTATTTCCTCAAAAACAGAATGTATAACGGCTAGCGCCTTTGATTTTTCGGTTGCTGACTATGTAATGTTCCATATACTCGGCAAACCAAATCAAGATTACTGCCTTTTCCCTAAAATTCTGTGCCCTTTATCTTCTTATACACTCTTATCATTAAATGGTGATTTTGTGCTTCAAGCTCATTCTTGAATAGGATAAATCTTCAAGTCATCACACATCAAAGATGCCCCTACATTTTTAGTATATTGACGGACGGGTATCTCTTGATATTAAGTTAACTAGCCGATAAAGCTGACGACAATTCCTTGCATCAGAGGGAAGTTAAAGATTCAAGCCAAGGTATTTCCACCTTAGTTAAATAAAGAAAGGGCTAAAAAGGGAATGGATCAGTTGCTTCAAATCAAGAACTATAGATTAAAAGGAGAATCTTGAAAAGGCACACACATTACATACTCTTGAAGCAACCCATATATCCTTATATACATAAAGAAACAAAAATATTCATAAACAAACAAGTGTGACTAAAGGCAGAGGGAGTTTCCTAGCCATGGAAGAAATGGTGGTGGAAGCTCTCCTCTTTGGTGATAGACAAGCACAGCTCTTTGGTGCAAGACAAATTGGTCAATTTTCCAGCAAGCAAAGGCACAAGATCGTCGAAAAAGGCATAGTTCCTCCATTGATTTTGATGCTGAGTACTAATGATTATGAAGCCATTGAAGCTGCACTGTTTGCTCTGCTTAGTATAGCCTTTCGCAGTGAAAGGTTAGCATGCGCATACTTCATTCAGGAACGTGTTTGGTACAATGAAAGTCATTTTTCCGAAAAATGCATGAAAACATTTCTTATGGAAAATGACTTTTGTTGTTTCAAACATACCAAAGAAAAAAAAAAATTGTTTTCGATCAATTTTTAAGGAACACGAGTGTATCTATACTATAGGTGTTAAACGGGCCGGGTCAGCCCGGTTCCGGACCGGCCCAGCCCGGTTAAAACAGGAACCGGCCCGGCCCGGTTAAAGGGGCTGGGCTGGGCTGGGTTAGGGGGCGCGCGGGTTGCTCCGTTTACTTTTTAAATACCGGTTACCCGGACCGGTACAACCCGTTAGATGAACAGTGCTGTTAAACCGGCTAACCGGCCCGGCCCGGACCGGTTTAATGGGTAAATTATTTTTTTTTAATTTTCTTTTTGGGAGCTTTACATACCTGTCTAATTTTTAAAAACATAATAGTGGTATATTCTAGTATAAATATTTTATATCTTACACATACCATGAATATACCAATTATTGTATACTAATTAACATAATTTAAAATTGTTGAAATTTAACATATATATCATACACATAATTTGCAAGTATGATACATGTAATAATAGTGGAATACTTTTGTCACTTTTTTGTATGTTTTACAGTGGAAATTGCTTTAAGTATATATTTTATAAGTCTTGATTATACCCTGCGTATATATTTTATACGTATTTAAAATGAAAGAAATATAATTTAAATCATATAGGAGTATTATATAAGGTAAAATACCGGATCCTAGGTTATAAAAAATATAGTGTATATATTTAGAGTATAAATGCTCAAATCATAAATATACATCAAATAAACAACTTGATACAATGTAAAAATACATAAGATAGGCATTAAATATATTTTAGTACACAATAAAAATACATAAGATATTAATTTACTTTTTAAATGCAAACTTTAATTTTGTAATTTTGAAGAAAATGTAGCACTTGCAATTTATAAGTGCAATTTTTTCCCATCTTCCTTGTATTCTTTATATTAATACAAAGTATTAATATAACTTACAATAGTTATACAAAATACAAAAAAAAAATTAAAAAATACACTAAACCCGGCCCGGCCCCCTCAACCCGTAACCCTTACGGTTAAATTTTTACCCGGATGAACCCGAACCCGTAAAAACCCGTTAAGCCCCAACCCGTAACCGGCCCGGACCATAACCCATACGGGTCCAAAAAAAGCAAACTCAGCCCGGCCCGGCCCACCCGTTTAACACCCTTAATCTATACCTGTTTGATTTTCAGTACTAAAATTGTGGATATTCTTATTGCTTGTTGCAGGAACAAGATAGTCATAGCAAAATCAGGGGCTATACAAGTGTTATTAGATGTGCTTCAATGCGAAAATGAAATGTTAGTAGAGCTAGCAGTGGCATTTCTATTGACCCTCTCTTCTTGTGCTTCAAACAAGTTGGCAATTGCTGCATCTGGAACTATTCCACTTGTACTTGAATTATTAAATTCACAAGCCTACAACAGCATGAGCTTGCAGGCTAATTTGGACATCTTGTCAATACTTCACAATCTTTCAACTTGCCATCAGCTCATCCCTTCTATTGTTTCATCTGGTGGGGTAGCTATCCTGCTTGGATTAATTAGCCTGGCGTCGGAAACAAAAACAGCAGGAGAAGTGATTGCGGAGAAAGCCATGGTATTGCTAGAAAATATTGTTTCTTCATCAAGAATTGGACTAGAGGAAGCTGCAGGAACAGGTGGAGCAATTCAGTGTTTGGTGGAGGCCATGGAGGAAGGTTAATTTCATGACAATCTCATATAAAAGTTTCACACCATTAATTACTCCGTTAATTGTATTATGTATCAACACGCGTTGGCCTGATTCTTTTTCATGGGTCAAACACATTTGAATCTAGGACCCCCCTTTCATGCTTTGGTACCATGCTATATCATGTTGAATCATATATGACTATATCGTCTAGAAACTTAAGCTGTTAAAGAGAGTACACTTTTAGTTTTAATTGTATTACGTCTCAACAGGTTCAAGACAATGTAAAGAAGATGCAGTGGCAATTTTACTCCTAATATGTGAGAGCTGCAGAGAGAGATACAGAGGGATGATATTGAGGGAAGGAGCTATGGCAGCACTGCTTCAGTTGAGTGTGGATGGGACAAAGAGAGCCAGAGACAATGCTAAAAGACTGCTTTTGCTTTTGAGAGACCGTTCGCATTGCAGCCCGAAGAATAAACAGCCAAAGAATATTCTGCTATTGGAACATGTTATGAGACAAATTGAGCAAGGAGTTGGAGAGAGAGCAGGGATGTCTGTAGCATTCTTGGAGGAAATGATTTCAAAACTTAGGACATGACAGTTCATGTGCTAGATGTTCGACTTGTGCTGATAGTTGCAGTAAGTTTCATTTGCTTTCTGATTTTTGGAAGGGGTACATGACCAATGTTGTATGATTATTTTATCATATATCTGTACATATATTTGGATTTAGATTATTTTCTTAGCGGGGCATCATTTGTCATACACTACAATTTGACAAAAGAAGTTCGTTTCCTATCTTTTCAGCTCGGTATTTCTCATTTCCTTTTTCTTTTTAGCTCAAAAATGTTTGGTTGGGCTGAAAGGAGGAAAACAGGAGGAGAAAAAGTAAAAGGAAAGAGGAATGAGTAATTTTCCATATTTAGTAAGTTGGAACACCAAATATAGGGGAGCCTTGAAGTATCAGTAAAGTTGTCTCCATGTGACCTATAAATCATGGATTCACGGGCCTTCTCCGAATTCTGCGTGAATGCAAGATGCTTTGTACACCACACTGCCCTTAGGGCAAGTCAGAACACCCCCTCTATAATTGTTTCCAATCTTCTTAAAGGACAGAAATGAAGAAAATGAACAACCAATAGTCCATTAGAAAAAGAAGAAGTTACCTTATTCAGGCTAAATTAGTGATTTTCATCTAGAGACTCAAATACTACGAATCTACTACTCTCGAGTCGTTTTGTATTTTTAATCAGAAGCCACCTGATTGGTTGTGGTGGGTGGGGGGGGGGGGGGATGCTACAAACGACTGGTGTGTGTCATAGAGTGGAATATGCATAGGTGTCTGTATTTGAAATATTAGTTTAAGGAGCATTTCAAATGAAAAATAATAGTTAAGTGAAATTCATGTCCAAAAGCAAAAATCAACTTCCACAAAAAATTTCAACAAGTCATCCAACATCCCCAGACAACAGACGAAATACCAACACAACAATAAACAAGGTAATTCCGACAAGCCCAATAGCCCATCGAAAACCTTATTCACCTTTAACCAAAACAGCCAGGAAGCAAGACCTCCAGACCTGGAATTTTAAGCATCTCTGTAGAGTGTAGACTAAACTTGCAGGTATCTGTAGTAACTAGTTAGAGCTGTGTAACTAACCGGCCCTTAGGGTGCTCACTTGAAGAGAACAAGAGGACATCATCTCCATATAGTCTGACATATTCTGCATTTCTTCTTCTCCTTCAGAAAAATTCACACGTAACGCATAGCAAATGTCATGGTTTAGAGTTACATCATTATTCTCTAAAAAAGACAATGTTTGGAATCTCTTCGTGACAGCATTTCAGTGTGACCTCTTGTAAAATCCATAAGCAACAGCAACAAAAGCCACTGCTCCGACCATGCCAATGGCTGTGAACACTTCAGGCTGATCCCATTTTCCTGACCAGCATGAAAGTCTTCCCTGCCCCTTCTTTCCCTCTTTCACCTCAGCACTTGCATCTCTACAACAAGAAAAACCTGCAGTTCCTTGGCAGCAGCCCTGACTAGCATTTTCTACAGGGGCTTGTCCTTTTTCGTCCACAGTGGTTCCATTGGGAACCCTCTGCTCATTCACCTTATCAGTTATCTCAGCAGGAAGTCCCATTTGGCCCCTAAAGTTAACCAGGATAAAGTGTTTCAGACTGTATTCACAAAAAAATGAGAAAAAGAGCAAAACATATTTAACTTTGCAACTGCTAAAGAGATCCTCCTCCAACCGAAACTTAGAGAGCTCAAATTAGAAGTTTAGAATGTGAGAAATTCCCTGTTCTGTAATTGGAAAGGCATTACCTCTTGCACTTTATTCCGTAACTAGTCAGCAAAGTTAATCTAACTTTTTCAAACCCTTTACATACACATCCATGCCCATCTAAAATGAATGCTGAAAATAGAATCCAGCTCCCAGCAAAAAAGCAACAGAGAAAAGAAGATAGATCCAAATAACAAGAGCAAAAGATCCATCATCTTCCACCACTCTTTACTTAATTTTAATTAAGATTATTAGTTAACATGCAATCATTAAAGCTTCATAAGAGCAAAGCTCGTGATCAAGCATGAAAACACAAATGGACTAAATTTTATTATGATTACCTTTTATGCAAAAAAATTCAACATGAGAAAATGAGGCAATCATACAGCATTACCTTATAATCACTCGCACATTATCGATTAATGATGCCAGTGACTGAGCTATTCTTGACTTTGGAGAAATAAAGGACAGCCTGGTGCACAAAGCATCCCGTATTCATGCAGGGTCCAGGGAAGGGCCTCACCCCAAGAGTGTGATGTAGACAGACAGAAAAATATTGGTGGAGGCATGGTGCAAATAAAGTAATCGAGCTTGGCTAAATTAACGTTTACATTATAGAAATATTGGTGGAGGCATGGTGCAAATAAGGCAATTGAGCTTGGCTAAGTTTAAGTTTACGTTGGAATCATGGTGGAGGCATGGTGCAAATAAGGTAATCGAGCTTGGCTAAGTTAAAGTTTACATAGAAGTCATGGTGACTGGGCTTGTTACGGAAACTGCCAAAAGATAATCCGGAACCAGCCCTCTATGGGATTTTCTCAAAGCTAAATGAAGAATTTGTACCATATATTATGTATAAAGCAAACCCCAAATCATGCATATGAGAAACAAAGCAAAGCACAACGAATACAAACCTCCAAAGTCTTTCAATGACTTTCCCTTCTCTGATCTGCTCGTCAAGCAAAATAGGTACATCACTTGGGGTAACATAGCCATACCTGCATTATGAATACGGATCACATATACATGTATAATGGACAGTCTAACGAGGAGCTTCTCCACTTTGATCCATTTAAAAAGCCACATACTAAGGAACTGGTCAAGAAACTAATGGAAACTAAAAGAGCACCTCGATAAGTACAAAACTAGGTCTTACCAATTCCCAGCAATTTTCCCTTCTTTATCTGCACTGAAGATTATCACATTACCAGCATACTTGTGGCCACCAACATGGGAACAAGCTGTCACATGAACTTCGTTTTTCAAGTCTTTGGAATCAATCAATTTGCTAAATTCCTCAATCAGAATTGGTCCACAGACACCACACCTTCGATCTCGATTATTGTGGGAACAGACAAATACATAAGAACCACTTAGTGGCTCCTGCAGTCCAGAAGTCCAGGGCTTGCCATTCACAAGCACATCCTCAACAAAAGCGTCAACATCCGACTCCTTCAAATTCCTTGATTAAAAGCACCAGACACAAACTCAAGCTCAAGGTAAGATAATGCTTGGAGATGCATAGAGTGGCTAGGTCAAATACTTTGCAATAAAATCAAGAGGAAAATTTAAAATACACCCTTAGTCCTAATTTTTGTCACTTTTTGCTAAGTGAGAGTCAATTTGACTAACCTATTCCAATTAAATCAAACTAGATCAATTCATTTATATTTTAGTTAAAATTTGGATATTCAGAAACTAGTCGAAAAATACTACTCCTAAAAATTCTGACATGGAAGGTACCATTTTTAAATGTTGGTCAATTTCATAAGGTTGTGATTTGTGAAGAAGACAAAAAGAATAAAGTCAAATTCACCATGTTTATTTCTCTACTCTTGTCTCCAGATAGCCTAGTTATGTATTTCATCACTACTACACACAGAATACTAAAGGAGGACGAATATTTCGCAGCCTAATACAATGATATAAAAATAATAACAAAATAAAAGTAAAGAATCATAGAAGATTGTCGAAAACTACCTGTATTTGATCATTTCAGGAAAAATCAGAACATCTCCATCTGATAGTCCAATGTCTTCGCGTACTTCGCAAATCGTCAAAACAGTCTACCACAAACAATCACCGAGCCAAAAACGCATTAAACTCAATTTCACACTTGCTAAGCTAACATCATAAAACTATTAAAGGCATTCTAATTGACCGAACTTGAATTCTTATATTGTGTACTAAATTTATCCACCACACATTTGAAAGGCTAATAACTTAAACCTACTAATTGCTTTCTAATCGACAAACTAGAATTCTTATTAACTTCGTATTAAATTTTGAACATTTCTGTAAAGTTCTTGCAATTATATGACAGAGATTTTTCATTATTTTATATAGAGTTTAAATTTTGTGCACTGTCAGTGTAAAAGTTATCTACACAATTAGGTCACTACAAGGTAGTGACCGGTAAATCTCTACAATAAATATTAAGTAACCTGATAAAAAGGTAACTAAGGAGGTTAATTAAACAACACATGATAGTGTGAAAAACCATTTATACTGTTAGTATATATAACTTTAATCCTTTTATATAAACATTCAAAAACTCAAAAACTTCATTAATGTAATCCATATTCCATAGTATATCAAAAATATTAAATTTATTATCTATACTAGATCCAAAAAGAACCGACTGCTAATTTCAAATCAGAAACTAAAATCAATAGAAATGAAGTTCAATGTAACGCCGTTGACTTAAGTAATCAATTGAAAATAACTAACCTTAAGCTTGATTTCATCCTTACGAGCTTTAAGAGTAGCAGCGAGAAGCTTCGGAAGTGGATCGGAGTCGGAGGATTCAACGTGAGAAGGCCAAGTTTCATGTGATTTGTAACAGAGGAAAACGTGACGATCGTAAACAGTAGCAGTGCCGGAGAGTTTAAGTTCGTACATCTCTGAACGTTTGAACCCGAAGTTAACGTCGTCACTGACGATGTCGTCCGAGTTTCCGGCCATTTTTTTTAGAAAGAAGCAAAAGATTGCTGGAGAGTAGAGAAATTAAAATGGGAACGTGGAGAGAACGAGCCAAGGATTAAATAGTAATGGGATAATGATTTGGTCTGAGGTCGCTTGCTGAACTCAAAAGGACAATTTTCCTTTTTGGACTAATTGGAGAAATTTTAGGATTTTGGACATATGACGCAGTGGGCCATGGGGAGAAAATGAACAGTAATTCAGTTTTCTTGCGTGGAGGAATGATAATCGTTGACATTTTATTTTATAAACTCTCTCTCTATATATAAAGTCGAGAAAATAAAAAATGAGTTGGCGCCTCTCTTTTGCCAAAGATCCTATTTATCTATTTTCTCCTTTTTTAATTTTTCTTATTCTTTCTCAATTTCGTGCCTGTAGACATCGAAATTTTACTGGATCAAGCTAAATCCTAAATCCAAGATACTACAAGACCTCTTGAAATTCTAGGAGTCTGTTAGTGTTGCTTGGAGGCTACTCTACCAAAACCCAGCATTAGAGGCTACTCTATCCTAACCCTAGGTCATTCCTATAAAAAGGGTTAGGTATTCTCTTAAAAAGGCATCTCAGAAAGTGGAGATCATCTCGAAAATTCCATAAACTCATGAGATATTCACAAAGAGATCAAGATGCGACTGGATAGACATAATTTCATGGAGATCAAATACATCCCATGAAGGTTTGCATCATCCTACGTTCGAGAAATACGTTGTTCTAGCTCTCGAATCACGGAGATAATCAGGAGAGAAGATTTAAGGGAGAAACAGCATTGTACCCACAATTATTTATCAATAAAATTATATTTTTTTCATATTTGTATTGTGATTGCATTTAATTTTATACTCTAAGAAAATTTATTACAAACAAATTGGCACGCCCAGTGGGACCAGTTCTGCCCTTCATCTCTTCCTCCTGCAAATCGAAATTACAAGCTTCAAAAATTTCCGTTGTGATCGGGTACTTCAAGTCTTGTCTTCAATTTTTGCCAAGCCTACACCCCGACAAACCTTGAAGTAGGGGGAATTTGTAGACATCGAAATTTTAATGGATCAAGCTAATTCCTAAATTCAAGATACTACTATAAGGACCCGGCCGGTCGTTTCATGAATTACAACCCCGTTTCCCCCATTTCTGCTCCCTTATATGTTGTTCAGTTGTATTTGATCATATCGTGTTGGTTGTGTTATGTTCGGAGCGGTCTTAGAGTGTAATGTAACACTTAGTCTCTTAAGTTGGCCATTTAGTTGGAAAAGTCAACCGGAAGTTGACTTGTGGGTAAATGATCTCGGAATTGGGTTTTTATGGTTCGGATAGCTTCGTTAGGTGATTTGGGACTTAGGATCGTATTCGGAATGTATTTTGGAGGTCCGTAGTAGATTTAGGCTTGAATTGGCGAAATTGAAAATTTGGCATTTTCCGGTCGGCAGTGGAAATCTTGATATCGGGGTCGGATTGGAATTTCGGAAATTAGAGTAGGTCCGTTGTGTCATTTGTGAGGTGTGTGCAAAAATTCAGGTCATTTGGATGAGGTTTGATAGGTTTTTACATCGTTTGTGGAATTCGGAAGTTTAGAAATCTTTAGGCTTGAATCCGAGCGTGATTTGATGTTTTGATGTTGCTTTGAGTATTCCGAAGGTTGGAACAAGTTTGAATAGTGATATGTGACTTGTTGGCATATTTGGTTGAGGTCCCGAGGGCCTCGGGTGAGTTTCGGGTGGTTAACGGACCAATTCTTGGTTTTGAGAGTTAGTAGATTTTGCTGGTTTTCTGTTGCAGAAGGTTTGTTCATCGCGTTCGCATATGGTGTCCCGCGTTCGCGAAGAGTGTTTCCTGAGATGGTGAATTTTGTTCTTCGTGTTCGCGAAGAAGACGACGCGAACGCAAAGGGTAGGGCTGAGTGTGCATCGCGAACGCGTGAGTGGAGTCGCATTCGCGAAGAGGAGTGAGGCAGTTGGGGACCCCAGGTCCTTGGTCTACGCGTTCGCGAGGTGATGGCCGCGTTCGCGAAGGTGTGAGCTGGTTAAGTATTGTGTTCGCGAAGCAGTGGCCGCGTTCGCGAAGAGTAAAGCGGAGAGGCAGTCTGAGTTGGTCTACGCGAACGCGAGAGGGCTGTCGCATTCGCGAAGAAGAAGACGTCTGGGCAGAATGTTTAAGTTCAAAAATGAGGGTTTTAGTCCATATTTTTTCAAAACTCATTAGAGAGCTCGGGGGAAGGCGAATTTAGAGGGGATTTTCAGAGGAGTGATTGGGGTAAGTGTTCTTCACTTGCTTTTGGATGAATTCTTTGATTATGTCTTGATTCTTATCATTTAATTTGGGAATTTGGGGTGAAAATTGGAAAAAATGGAAGAAAATTTGGGGAGTGGATTTTTGGGAATTAGACGGCCATTTGACATCGTATTTTGGTGAATTTGATATGGGTAGACTCGTGGGAGGATAAGATTCTAGTGGTGTGATTTTTATCGGATTCCGAGACGTGGGCCCGGGGGTCGGGTTTGGCCAATTTCGGGAATTTTGGATGTAATTTGATTAGTTTCGCGTGGGCTTTGTTCCTTTAGCATATATTGATGGCATGAATCTGATTTTGAATAGATTCGGAGCGATTTGAGGCCGAGTCGAGTGGCAAAGGCATCACGGAGTAGATTTTCATCCGGTTTGAGGTAAGTAACTTTTGTAAATCTAGATCTGAGGGTATGAAACCCCAGAATTTCGTACTATTTGATTAATGGGGTGACACACATGCTAGGTGACGGGCGTGTGGACGTGCACCCATAGGGATTGTGACCTGGTCCATCCCGTGGCAACTGTAGAGTTGCATATTTTGATAAACTCTATATGATATCTATGTGTTTTAGAAATGGTTCTGTTAACTTAGGCTGAATGCCATGTTTGGGGTCTTTTGCCGTACTGTTGCATCTTAGGGGCACTTTACTGTTATCTTCACATTGTTTTGATAAAAAGCATTATCCTCAGTAAATGGTTTATACCTGCTTATCGTTAAATCTTATTCCTCACTCTATTTTAATATTTATGAAAGTGTTTTGGGCTAAGTTCCCTGAGTTTGCACTGAGATGCCCGAGTGGCTTGTGAGGCTGATGAGTGAGTGAGGTCGAGGGACGGATTGTGAAGATAGTTATGGATCAGGTTGCACGCCGCAGCATTATATATATATATATATATATATATATATATATATATATATATATATATATATATATATGCTGTAGGAGCCCCTCAGGAGTCTGCACACCCCAGTGAGCGCAGTCGACTATATGTTTATGGATTGGGCTGCACGCTGAAGCGGTTGTTATGAGATACCTATTGAGCATGAGTGCTGAGTATGAGTGCTGAGTGTGGAAGTTGAGTCCGAGTGACTGAGAGGCTTGCCCGAGGGGCTATATATATATATATATGAGTGATACTTCACCCAAGGGCTTGTGTTATGAAAATACTGGTTTTCACTCTTCTTTATACTGAGCCTCTATTGGAAATGTTGAATGAATGTTTTAACGACTTTTCATTAAAACTGGAGTTTTAACTGGTTGTTCAGAATTTATCTACTGATTTGATCTTGCTATTTCCTCTGAATTTCTATGTTATGATATATTTATTTTTTTAAATGCTCGTCACTGCACTCAGCCTTTATTTATAATTGCTACTTACTGAGTTGGCGTACTCACGTTACTCCCTGCACCTTGTGTGCAGATCCAGGTGCCAGAGCATCCGAGTGAGAGTCGTCCTTTACTTTCATAGCATTTCGGAGATCTCAAGGTAGCTGCACGGCGTCCGCAACCCTGCCTTTCTCCTTCTTATCCTTTAGTGTTTACATTTATCAGACTCACTTTGTATTGATTAGACAGTATCAGATAATATTCTAGTGGCTCATGACTAGTGACACCGGGATCGGGCAGTGTGTGCTATTTTTCTTATTTGTTTCCGCTTCATTTTGAAATATTTAAACTAAAGATTGTGTTCACTTTCGATTAGTAAATGAATTTAAGAAAAAGACCTTTATGTTATATGTGTTGAATCTGCTGGCCTAGTACTGCGATAGGCGCCATCTCGACCGGGGTGGTTTGGGGTCGTGACAAGTTAGTATCAGAGCCTAGGTTACATAGGTCTCACGGGTCATGAGCCGATTTAATAGAGTTTCGCGGATTGGTACGGAGACGTCTGTACTTATCCTCGGGAGGCTGTAGAACCTTTAGGAAAAACTTCACATTCTTGAAATTCCTGTCGTGCGAAACTGTTGATTCTAGTACTAAACTTATGTTATTCTATTTTCTCACAGATGGTGAGGACACGTGCTACCAGTTAGGACGGCGACCACCAGTTGGGGCCACTAGAGGCCTAGGTCGCGGTCGAGGCCGTGGTAGGGGCAGGGGTGTGGCCCATACAGTAGATGGGGCAGCACCTGCTGATCCACCAGCCGCCCCAGTTCACAATCAAATTCCAGTGGGGGATGCTCCAGCGGGACCAGCTCAGGCACCCGCTGTGCCTATTATTATTCCGGGTCTTCGGGAGACCTTGGCTCAGATCTTGACCGTGTGCACTAGTCTTGCTCAGGAGGTCGCAGTTTCTACTACAGCAACCACTTCTCAGGCCGGGGGAGGCACTCAGACTCCCGCCGCCCGCACACCCGAGCAGGTTGTTCAAGGATTGTAGACACCGGAGGTACCACCAGCCCAACCGGTTGCACCTGCTCAGGATTTTGTAGTACCAGTTATGCCTGAGGACGAGTAGCGTCATTTGGAGAGGTTTGGTAGACTTTAGCCTCCGACTTTCAGTGGTGCAGAGGGCGAGGATGCCCAGGGTTTCTTGGACAAGTGTCAGAGGATTCTTCGAACAACGGGTATTCTGGAGACCAGCGGGGTCGCATTTACTACTTTTTCAGTTTTCTGGAGCTGTTTTCACTTGGTGGGAGGCTTATGAGAGGCGTAGGCCTGTTTGTGCAGCGCCCCTTACCTGGCAGCAGTTCTCCGCTCTCTTTTTGGAAAAGTATGTGTCACAGTCTCATAGGGAGGAGCTGTGCAGGCAGTTCAAGCAGTACGTCAGGATGATATGACTGTGACACAGTATGAGATGAGGTTCTCGGAGTTAGCTCGTCATGCTGTTTGGTTGGTTCCTACGGATAGGGAGAGGATCAGGAGGTTCGTTGATGGCCTCACATGTTAGCTTCAGATTCTCATGACTAGAGAGAGGGTGTCAGGTGCTACTTTTGAGCAGGTTGTCGACATTTCCCGAGAGATTGAGTTAGTTCGTCGCCAGGAGCGAGATGAGAGGGAGGCCAAGAGGGCCTGGGGATCTGGTAGCTTTGGTGGAGTTCCTTCGAGAGGTCAGTTTCAGCACGGCAGAGGCCGTCCATTCAGGCGTGCTCAGTCAGCTCGCCCAGTTCATCGTGGGGCATCATCGGGCCATGGTTCTCACAGTTCTCATCAGGGCCATTCATCACTTAGTGCCCTTCTAGACCAGAGTTCATCCCGTGCTCCATCAATTCAGGGCTCTTCTATGCCAGGTCCTTCTACTGGTCATCGTGGTGCTAGGGATTCCCTTCAGTCCCCGTTCCTCGCACTAGAGAGTTGTTATGAGTGTGGAGAGTTTGGACATATGAGAAGACAGTGTCCTCGTCTTCTTGGGGGTTCATCTCAGCAGAGGGGCCAGCCCTCGACTTCAGCTCCAATCACTTCACCACCCGCCCAGGCAACTAGGGGTGAGGGTCAGTTAGCTAGGGGTTGCCCTAGAGGGGGAGGCCGATCAGGTGGTGGTCAGGCCCGTTTCTATGCCCTCCCAGCCAGACCAGACACCATTGCTTCAGATGTGGTGATTAAAGGTATTGTCTCAGTTTGCCACAGAGATGCCTCTGTGTTATTTGATCCTGGTTCCACTATTTCATATGTGTCATCGTATTTTGCTCATTATTTGGATACGCCACGTGAGTCTCTTGTTTTCTTTGTTCGTTTATCTACTTCGGTGGGCGATCTATTGTTGTGGACCGCGTATATCAGTCGTGTGTGGTGACTATTGGGGGTCTGGAGACCCGAGTGGACCTTTTGTTTCTGTGTATGGTGGACTTTGATGTGATATTAGGCATGGATTGGCTATCTCCATGTCGGGCTATATTGGACTGTCATGCTAAGACAGTGACATTGGCTATGCCGGGTGTGCCACGGATTGAGTGGCGAGGTTCGACTGATTTTGTCCCCAGTAGAGTGATCTCATTTTTGAAGGCCCAGCGGATGGTTGGGAAAGGCTGTCTTTCATACTTAGATTTTGTGAGGGATGTCAGTGTAGAGACGCCTAGTATCGATTCTATTCCAGTAGTGAGGGACTTTCCCGATGTGTTTCCAGCAGACCTGCCAAGCATGCCCCTGGATAGGGATATTGACTTTGGTATTGATCTGGTGCAGGGCACTCCGTCCATTTCCATTCCACTGTACCGTATGGCACCTGCAAAGTTAAAGGAGTTGAAGTAGCAGCTTCAGGAACTCCTTGATAAGGGGTTTATTCGGCCTAGTGTGTCGCTTTGGGGTGTGCCTGTTCTATTTGTGAAGAAGAAGGATGACACGATGAGGATGTGCATTGATTACAGGCAGTTGAACAAAGTTACAATCAAGAACAAGTATCCTTTGCCTCGTATTGATGATTTATTTGACTAGCTTCAGGGAGGGAGGGTGTTCTCCAAGATTGATCTCCGGTCAGGGTATCACCAGTTGAAGATCAGGGACTCGGATATTCTTAAGATGGCTTTTAGGACCCGATCTGGTCATTATGAGTTCCTTGTGATGTCTTTTGGGCTGACCAATTCCCAGCAGTGTTCATGCGTTTGATGAACAGCGTGTTTCGGCCTTATCTCGAATCATTTGTCATTGTATTCATTGATGATATTCTGGTGTACTCGCGTAGTCAGGAGGAGCATGCAGAGCATTTGAGAGTGGTATTGCAGCGGTTAAAGGAGGAGAAGCTTTATGCAAAGATCTCCAAGTGCGAGTTTTGGCTCAGTTCAGTGGCTTTCTTGGGGCACGTGGTGTCCAGCAAGGGTATTCAGGTTGATCCGAAGAAGATAGAGGTGGTTCAGAGTTGGCCCAGGCCGTCCTCAACCACAGAAATTCGCCGCTTTCTTGGTTTGGCGGGATATTACCGTCGGTTCGTTTAGGGATTTTCCTCTATAGCATCACCCTTGACCAAATTAACCCAAAAGGGTGCTCCATTTAGGTGGTCGAATGAGTGTGAGGCGAGCTTTCAGAAGCTCAAGACTGCCTTGACCACAGCTCCAGTGTTAGTTTTGCCATCAGCTTCAGGTTCCTATACAATGTATTATGATTCTTCGAGAGTTGGTATTGGGTGTGTGTTGATGTAGGAGGGTAGAGTGATTACTTACGCTTCTCGTCAGTTGAAGCCCCATGAGAAGATCTACCCTGTTCATGATCTAGAGTTGGCTGCCATTGTTTACGCGTTGAAGATTTGGAGGCATTACTTGTATGGTGTGTCTTGTGAGGTGTTTACTGATCATCGTAGCCTCCAGCACTTGTTCAAGCAGAAGGATCTCAATTTGAGGCAGCGGAGATGGTTGGAGCTGCTAAAGGAGTATGATATCACTATCTTGTACCATCCGGGAAAGGTCAATATAGTGGCCGATGCTTTGAGTAGGAAGGCGGCGAGTACGGGCAGTTTGGCATATATTCCTGTTGGGGAGAGACCTCTTGCAGTTGAATGTTTAGGCCTTGGCCAATCGGTTTGTGAGGTTGGATATTTCGGAGCCTAGTCGGGTCTTAGCTTGTGTGATTTCTCGGTCTTCCTTGTTTGATCGCATCAGAGAGCACCAGTATGATGATCCTCATTTGCTTGTCCTCAAGGACAGGGTTCAACACGACGATTCCAGAGATGTGACTATTGGTGATGATGGGGTATTGAGGATGCAGGGCCGGATATGTGTGCCCAATGTAGATGGGCTTCGGGAGTTGATTCTGGAGGAGGCCCACAGCTCGCGGTATTCCATCCATCCGAGTGCCGCGAAGATGTATCAAGATTTGAGACAGCATTACTGGTGGAGGAGAATGAAGAAGGATATTGTGGGATTTGTAGCTCGGTGTCTCAATTGTCAGCAGGTGAAATAGGAACATCAGAGACCGGGTGGCTTGCTTCAGCAGTTAGATATTCCAGAGTGGAAGTGGGAGCGGATCACCATGGACTTTGTAGTTGGACTCCCACAGACATTGAGGAAGTTGGATGCTATTTGGGTGATTGTGGATCGGCTGACCAAGTCCGCGCACTTCATTCCTATGTGTACTACCTATTCTTCAGAGCGGTTAGTAGAGATTTACATCCGAGAGATTGTTTGCCTGCATGGTATCCCAGTTTCCATCATTTCAGATAGAGGTACTTAGTTCACTTCGCAGTTTTGGAGAGCCGTGCAGCGAGAGTTGGGTACTCAAGTTGAGTTGAGCACAGGTTTTCACCCTCAGTGGACGGGCAGTCTGAGCACACTATTCAGATATTGGAGGACATGTTGCGCGCTTGTGTCATTGATTTTGGAGGTTCATGGGATTAGTTTTTACCGCTAGCGGAGTTTGCATATAACAACAACTATCAGTCGAGTATCCAGATGGCTCCATATGAGGCTTTATATGGGAGACGGTGTAGATCTCTAGTTGGTCGGTTTGAGCCGGGCGAGGCTAGGCTTTTGGGTACAGACTTGGTACAGGATGCTTTGGACAAGGTGAAAGTGATTCAGGAGCGGCTTCGTGCAGCACAATCGAGACAGAAGAGTTATGCTGACAGGAAGGTTCGCGATGTGTCTTACATGGTTAGGGAGAAGGTTCTGCTGAAGGTTTCACCCATGAAGGGTGTTATGAGATTTGGGAAGAAGGGTAAATTGAGTCCTCGGTTCATTGGGCCTTTTGAGGTGCTTCAGAGGATTGGGGAGGTGGCTTATGAGCTGGCTTTGCCACCTAGCTTGTCGAGTGTGCATCCGGTATTCCATGTTTCTATGCTCCAGAAGTATATTGGCGATCCGTCTCATGTTTTAGATTTCAGCACGGTTCAGTTAGACGGTGATTTGACTTATGATGTGGAGCCACTGGCTATTTTGGAGCGGCAGATCCGAAAATTGAGATCAAAGGATATAGCTTCAGTGAAAGTGTAGTGGAGAGGTCGGCCCGTGGAGGAGGCTACCTGGGAGACCGAGCGGGAGATGCGGAGCATATATCCTCACCTATTTGAGGCTTCAGGTTTGTTTCTTGACTCGTTTGAGGACGAACGTTTGTTTAAGAGGGGGAGGATGTAACGACCCGGCCGGTCGTTTCATGAGTTACAACCCCGTTTTCCTCATTTCTGCTCCCTTATGTGTTGTTCAGTTGTATTTGATCATATCGTATTGGTTGTGTTGTGTTCGGAGCGGTCTTAGAGTGTAATGAGACACTTAGTTTCTTAAGTTGGCCATTTAGATGGAAAAGTCAACCGGAAGTTGACTTGTGGGTAAATGATCTCGGAATTGGGTTTTTATAGTCCGGATAGCTTCATTAGGTGATTTCGGTCTTAGGAGCGTGTTCGGAATGTATTTTGGAGGTCCATAGTAGATTTAGGCTTGAATTGGCGAAGTTGGAAATTTGACGTTTTTCGGTCGGCAGTGGAAATCTTGATATCGGGGTCGGATTGGAATTTCGGAAATTGAAGTAGGTCCGTTGTGTCATTTGTGACGTGTGTGCAAAATTTCAGGTCATTCGGATGAGGTTTGATAGGTTTTTACATCGTTTTGCGGGATTCGAAAGTTTTGAAATCTTTAGGCTTGAATCCAAGGGTGATTTGATGTTTTGATGTTGTTTTGAGTATTCCAAAGGTTGGAACAAGTTTGAATAGTGATATGTGACTTGTTGGAATGTTTGGTTGAGGTCCCGAGGGCCTCGGGTGAGTTTCGGGTGGTTAACGGACCAATTCTTGGTTTTGAGAGTTAGCAGATTTTGCTGGTTTTCAGTTGCAGAAGGTTTGTTCATCGCGTTCGCATATGGTGTCCCGCGTTCGCGAATAGTGTTCCCTGAGATGGTGAATTTTTTTCTTCGCGTTCATGAAGAAGAGGACGTGAATGCGAAGGGTAGGGCTGAGTGTGCATCGCAACGCGTGAGTAGAGTCGCGTTCGCGAAGAGGAGTGAGGCAGTTGGGGACCCCAGGTCCTTGGTCTACGCGTTCGCGTTGTGATGGCCGCGTTCGCGAAGGTTTGAGTTGGTTAATTATCGCGTTCGCGAAGCAGTGGCCACGTTCGCGAAGAGTAAAGCATAGAGGCAGTCTGTGTTGGTATACGCGAACGCGAGAGGGCTGTCGCGTTCGCGAAGAAAAAGACGTCTGGGAAGAATGTTTAAGTTCAAAAACGAGGGTTTTAGTCCATATTTTTTCAGAACTCATTAGAGAGCTCGGGAGAAGGCGAATTTAGAGGGAATTTTCAGAGAAGTGATTGGGGTAAGTGTTCTTCACTTGTTTTTGGATGAATTCTATGAATATGTCTTGATTCTTATCATTTAATTTGGGAATTTGGGGTGAAAATTGGGGAAAATGGAAGAAAATTTGGGGAGTGGATTTTTGGGATTTGGATGGCCATTTGACATCGGATTTTGGTGAATCTGATATGGGTAGACTCGTGGCAGGATAAGGATTCTAGTGGTGTGATTTTTATCGGATTTCGAGACGTGGGCCCGAGGGACGGGTTTGGCCAGATTCGGGATTTTTGGATGTAATTTGATTATTTTTGCGTGGGCTTTGTTCCTTTAGCATATATTGATGTCATGAATCTGATTTTGAATAGATTCAGGGGATTTGAGGCCGAGTCGAGTGGCAAATGCATCGCGGAGTAGATTTTCATCCGGTTTGAGGTAAGTAACTTTTGTAAATGTAGACCTCAGGGTATGAAACCCCGAAATTTCGTACTATTTGATTAATGGGGAGACGCACATGCTAGGTGATGGGCGTGTGGGCGTGCACCCGTAGAGATTGTGACCTGGTCTGTCCCGTGGCAGTTGTAGAGTTGCATATTTTAATAAACTCTATATGATATCTATGTGTTTTAGAAATAATTCTGTTAACTTGGGCTGAATGCCATGTTTGGGGCCTTGTGCCGTACTGTTGGACCTCAGGGGCACTTTACTGTTATTTTCACATTGTTTTGATAAAAATCATTATCCTCAGTAAATGGTTTATACCTGCTTATCGTTAAATCTTATTCCTCACTCTATTTTAATATTTATGAAAGTGTTTTGGGATGAGTTCCCTGAGTTTGCACTGAGATGCCCGAGTGGCTTGTGAGGTTGATGAGTGAGTGAGGTCGAGGGCCGGATTGTGAGGATAGTTATGGATCGGGATGCATGCCGCAGCGTTTTATATATATATATATATATGTACATGGATCGGGCTGCACACCGCAGCGATATAGCGCTTGGGCTGTAGGAGCCCCTCCAGAGTCTGCACACCCCCAGTGAGCGCAGTCGACTATATGTTTATGGATCGGGCTGCACGCCGTAGCGGTTGTTATGAGATACCTATTGAGCGTGAGTGTTGAGTATGAGTACTGAGTGTGGAAGTTGAGTCCGAGTGACTGAGAGGCTTGCCCGAGGGGCTCTATATATATGAGTGATACTTCACCCGAGGGCTCGTGTTATGAATATACTGGTTTTCACCCTTCTCTATACTGAGCCTCTATTGAAAATGTTGAATAAATGTTTTAACGACTTTTCATTGAAACTGGAGTTTTAACTGGTTGTTCAGAATTTATCTACTGATTTGATCTTGCTATTTCCTCTGAATTTCTATGTTATGATGTATTTATGTTTTTAAATGCTCGTCACTACACTTAGCCTTTATTTATAATTGTTACTTACTGAGTTGGCGTAGTCACGTTACTCCCTGTACCTTGTGCAGATCCAGGTGCCAGAGTATCCGAGTGAGAGCCGTCCTTTACTTTCAGAGCATTTCGGAGATCGCAAGGTAGCTGCACGGCGTCTGCAGCCCTGTCTTTCTCCTTCTTATCCTTTAGTGTTTACATTTATCAGACTCACTTTGTATTGATTAGACAGTATCAGATTATATTCTAGTGGCTCATGACTAGTGACACCGGGATCGGGCAATGTGTGCTGTTTTGCTTATTTGTTTCCGCTTCATTTTGAAATATTTAAACTAAAGATTTGTTTTCACTTTCGATTAGTAAATGAATTTAAGAAAAAGACTTTTATGTTATATGTGTTGAATAACTTGGCCTAGTACTGCGACAGGCGCCATCACAACCGGGGTGGTTTGGGGTCGTGACAACTACAAGACCTCTTTAAATTCTAGGAGTCTGTTTGTGTTGCTTGGAGGCTACTCTACCAAAATCCAGCATTGGAGGCTACTCTATCCTAACCCTAGGTCATTCTTATAAAAAGGGTTACGTATTCTCTTAAAAAGGCATCTCAAAAAATGGAGATCATCTCGAAAATTCCATAAACTCATGGGATATTCACAATGAGATCAAGATACGATCGGATAAACATAATTTTATGGAGATCAAATACATCCCATGAAGGTTTGCACCATCCTACGTTCGAGAAACACGCTGTCCTAGCCCTCGAATCACGGCGATAATCAGGAGAGAAGAATCAAGGGAGAAACAGAATTGTACCCACAATTATTTATCAATAAAATTATGTTTCTTCATATTTGTATTGTGATTGCATTTAATTTTCTACTCTAAGAAATTTTATTACGAACAAATTGGCACGCCCAGTGGGACCAGTTCTTCCCTTCATCTCTTCCTCCTGCAAATCGAAACTACACGCTTCAAAAAATTCCGTTGTGATCGGGTACTTCAAGTCTCGTCTTCAAGTTTCGCCAAGCCTACACCCTGATAAACCTTGAAGTAGGGGGCGTTTGTAGACATCGAAATTTTAATGGATCAAGCTAAATACTAAATTCAAGATACTACAAGACCTCTTGAAATTCTAGGAGTCTGTTAGTGTTGTTTGGAGGCTACTCTACCAAAACCCAGCATTGGAGGCTACTCTATCCTAACCCTAGGTCATTCCTATAAAAAGGGTTACGTATTCTCTTAAAAAGGCATCTCAAAAAATGGAGATCATCTCGAAAATTCCATAAACTCATGGGATATTCACAAAGAGATCAAGATGCGACCGAATAAACATAATTTCATGGAGATCAAATACATCCCATGAAGGTTTGCATCATCCTACGTTCGAGAAACACGCTGTTCTAGCCCTCGAATCATAGGAGATAATCAGGAGAGAAGAATCAAGGGAGAAACAGAATTGTACCCACAATTATTTATCAATAAAATTATGTTTCTACATATTTGTATTGTGATTGCATTTAATTTTCTACTCTAAGAAAATTTATTGCAAACAATGCCTTTTTTATGCTTTCAAGGTGCATTTAGAGGAAGACTAAGTCGTTTCTATACTCTAATTAAATCTTCTTAATTACACCTCCCACTATTTCTCTTAAGAATAGCCATACTCTACTTAAATATTCTTAATTAGAGAAAAATCCCAAAATCATACATTATCTTTGGCTTTAGACTCAAGTCGTGCATATTTTTTCACATGGAGCACTAATAGTCATACTTTAACAAAATGGTGCACTTTTAGTCATAATCCTAAACACCGTTAGTTTGCCCTTTTATTCCCTATTTGCTATCAGTCTCTCTATCTTCCATCATTTTATGTAGAGAGAGTAATAGCAAGAGCAGCTGAAATTTTTGAAAACCAAAATCGCTTTTGGAAAATCCGAGATATCGCCAAGGTTTTCTTCACCTTTCAATGGCGGTTCTCACCCAATTGGCAACAATCAACCTTTTTTTAATTATATTTTTCTCTACGTGCAGCTTGGCTTGATCCAAGAGCTTATCAAGATTGATAGATATCCTCACTTTTGTATAATATATTAATACAAATTTTTTTGACAAGCTTTTTCCAGTGCTTGCTGTTGCTTTGAGTTTTCGCAGCACCTCTTAGTTAGGAAAGCATTGAGGTTTTTAACCAACTAGCTTCACATTTTAACTTATTGGCTGCAATAGTTTCTGCAGTAAAATATTGAGCACTGCACCTGTTATCTTTCTTTCTTTATTTTCAGAATTGTTTTCTTACACTTCCTTTATTTTCAGAATTATTTTAATTATTTCTTTACAGATGTGTACTCTCTTTGCAAAAACAATTGAAGACAGAGAGATATAGTAGCGATTCATTTGGTGGGAACAAAAATTATGTGACAGGAACGTGAGGAGGCCTCTGTTAAAAATTAACGGTGTTTAGGATTATGATTAGAAGTGCACCGCTTTGTAAAAGTAAATGGACTATAAGTGCTCCATGTGAAAGAATATGTATGATTTTGGGCCTAAAGCCAAAGATAATGTATGATTTTGAGCGAGTTCTCCTAAGCCATAACCCATGCGTTGAAAGAAACCGCATGATGCGTTCCGGAGTCGCATTCCCTCTTCAATTATCGTGAAATTTCTCAGGGCTCTTTTCTATGAAGAATGCCTCCTCGTTCTTCGTCCATTCCCGTTCGATGGAGAAAGAACTCTTTTGGACCTAGTGAAAAGGGCTCTAAGCCTTCACGCAAGCAAGCGTGAGAGAAGCGGTTTTCTCTTCTTAATTACACCTCCCACTATTTCTCTTCCTACTCTAGGGGTTACATTTTGCATGGAAAGGGCACTGGAATATTTAAAGATCCTACTTTGGCATCGTTATATTTCAAGGTGTACCATATGACTTAGTTCATCATTATAAGAGATGTTATCAAAGTACGAGAGGAATTTTTTAGGTGGTAGTTCTATCGAATTTAGAGCTATGTTGTTGGACAAGATATTGTATTCATATAATATTCTCATGTTGAGTTTGAATTATTATATTTTCTATTGTAGTGAATAGAAATTGCTGTAGAAGAGAATCAATGTGATTATCGTTTTTCGTATTTGTACTAACTATTTTATTATTTCTTTAATTGCAGATATACCATAAAAAGTAAAGTATGTTAAAAGTGAAGGACAAGAAGGAAGCCCCGATCAGGATACTAAGCAAATTTCATAACTCTTTATACGGTTTTGTGAAAGTTTTATTAAATGATTATCAGGCTAGGTAAAATTATATTCGATATCTTTTATTTGTCTCATAACTTTTTCTTTTCCAGAATTTATATCCTACTATTTTATATATGGATGAGAAGTAAAGGTTTATATATATTGTTGTATGAAAGTTCCCACCACAAAGCAGACTTAAAATAAGAAATTGATGCAAGTGTTGCTGCAAGCTTCAATAATATTTATACCTTTTTGCTTGCTTTTTTAAAGGTTTTTCCAATGAGTTTGGTATTGCTTTCTCATTTTTGAACAAATTTTTTCAATGAAGATGTACGGTCAGTAAAATGTTTTCCCTCTTTTTTTCTTTTTCCTAAGTAACTCTAAATATTTTTGTATGGGTCAGAATCCGTCCCCACGATAATTAACGAAGCTAATCCCGTCTTAAGCTAATTCAAAATTAATTAGTGGCACGACCACTCAGAATTAACGATATTCAACCCGCATCCGATTCGATCAGCAAGGCCATGGCCCATCCGCCACCATGAAGGCGAAATCCCAACATGGTCACGGCCACTTATTGCCAGCTTACGAAGCTCACAGCTACAAATACCAAGAGAGGAGACCCTAGAAAGGGGGGCTTCTTCTGGTCCACGATTGAGAGAGAAAAAAGAGACAACGATACCCAAATTATGGGCAAGAGGAACACCATTGTAAGGCTCTGAACCCTTCATGGAGAGGCAGACCAAACCAATATTATCAATAAGGGCTTCTAATGTTTCTCCCACTAATCCTGAGTACTTATTTTCGTTTCTTTCATTTGGTCCAACGGATTATTACGGTTTGCTATGATTTTTCCGTAATTTATTCGTATTGTTTTATACTCATAAGGTATGTAATAACTTTTGAGCAAACAATTTGGCGCCGTCTGTGGGGATTTCCTAGCAAAATCGCGTAGTTCTTCCCTGGACCAAAAGAAAAGAAACGCCAAACTCGAAGGGGAACTCGAAGATCTCAAATCAAGATCTAAGTCCCCTCTCTCTCTCCGATCTCAGATAGTGCAAACAAAAAGAAGAAGCCTCCCCCCTCCTCCTAAGGGAAGGTCTCTGTAAGGCATCTCCCACATCCCTGATACGAGCTCCGGCCAGAAATCGGCAAGGAGAAACTCTCAATCCGAGAGTCGCCTCAAGACCAGCC